>NC_068345.1:30482650-30722859 GCF_014633365.1 Diospyros lotus
AGATTGTGGAAATTCAAGGATGAGTGCAGAGTGTGTGCAGAAGAGTTCCATGTCAATGAATAGATCATTCTCATGCCGTGGCAACTTTTTCATATCAAGGAATGGTCGGAGCTCAAGTTCTGTTTTTCCGCTGTAAATGTAATTCTCTGCAAATGCAAATGCAATGCTTTTAATAAAGAAGGTAGATAGTGGAGCACTCTTACATTTCCTGGGAATAAATGTCATTTCCAGGAAATTAGTGTAATGGGAGACAATAATCATAATAATAATACTTGAATAAAGACAAAATTGATAAGAAAAAGGTGCTTTTATGTCATATATTTCTTTTAAGCTACACTTTTAGCATTTAAACACACATTTATTAATTGATAAAATATTTCAATATACAATATATATATATATATATATATTTAATACTAACCAATAAACCAAATGGTAATGGACTTACTTTTTTTTATTATTTAAAATTTTTGATAACATAATTTAGTTTGTAAATCTTGAGAAATAAGGGGCTTACCCTTTGGTTTCAATTTGTGATATAAAAATGCCTTAAACCAAATCCTAAATTGTACTGTAGTGTATATTTAATATACTCTTTAGTCTTAGATAGAAATTATAAAATATATTAACTTTTTAAAATTATATTATCACACTAATTTACTACTTAACAATTGATTTTATTATTTGCTACAAGGGGGGCAAAAGTCAAAATTTTAATTATTTTGTAATTTTTTAATAAGTGGATTACATTTTTTTTTTCATCTTTTAGTGAAGTAAGAATAGAATTAAGCTAAAATTTAGCCTACAAATGAGAAAGTAAGAACAAGTTAGTTAGTATGGACTTGGGCTCAATTCAACTTAATCTCTGAGTCAGGGTCTAGATTTATTTATTTTGAGCACAAATTTAAAAAAAAGACTTTTATATTGACATTAACATTAAGTTTTTAAGGTAAAAATATAATTACCACCCCTAAATTTGGGTATAATTATAGAGACCTCTCTTTTATTTTGAAAAATTATAAAAATTTTATGTGAAGTTAAAATTTTTATTCATAATAATATTAACTTTTTATTTTTCGAATCATATTGGGATTCGTGATGAACTCGTGATAAGATTAATATTCATTGCGAACCTCAAAAATTCAGGTGACTAGAAGACAAAAAAAAAAATAAAAAAATAAATAAAGTTAATTTATTTATAATAATTAAAATAATCTCTGTAATTTCTAAAATTAGATAGAAAATCTGCGTAATTGTGGTAACCTCATCCTCAAGAGTTAGTATAGTTTACTTCCTCCTCTTAATTTCTTTATAAACATTTGCATCAAGAATAACGTACTCAAAAAGCAAAAAAACCTACCGATGCGGGGCCTTTATCACCTAAGCTCAAGTATACCGAGATTTGAATGTTCTTAGGATATTACTGGCTCCAGCCGACCAGTTTCAACTAGGTTGACCAATTGAAGTATGCCACGTCATCAATCTACTTAGAACGAGCACCTTCGACTTTCACTCAGTCCCTCCCCCCTCCTTAATTACGGACCTTAACCCTAAAATAAACAAAAATAAGTAATTCGTGAAATTGGGGCAGGGCCGCTCTGTTGCCGCCTCGTCACTTCTCGTTTCTCAGAGCCCGGCGACTTCCCGGCGGCGTCATCGATCAGGTACAACCACCACTACCACATACCACATACCACATATGCACGCATGCATATATATATATGTGTATATATATATATATCTGTTTGTATAATTTATTCGGCAATCGCATTTTACTCTCGGTTTCTGAATTTTATAGTTAGAACCGTGGATACGAACTCATGCATGGTTATGTATTGATACGTAGGCTTGTGAAATCTTACTATGTCAGGTAGGCGTTTATAGCAATTTTTAAAATCAAGAGTTTCCGGTTCTAGGGCTTTCGGCGCCTAGAACAACTGAGCGGTGCATTTGGGTTTCCTGCACTTGCTACCATTTTCGCAATCGATTTAATAAAAAACATCGCTGAATGATCTGCGAAGAATGCTATTATAACTTGGCCAGTATAATTTGCAATCTAAAGATTTATCAACTAGTTACAATTTTCTTCGTTGTCTCTGGAACCGTACGAGTGAAATGCTACACGTATTATTTCGCCCTTGGGACCAAAGCGTTTAGATTGAATTTGGCTATTGTTCTTAGATTTGATCTTTGGAGAAAGAGCCACATTTCATGCCATTTAACGGAAATCATGTGTTGGCATTCAAGATGATTTAAGCCCCATGATGTAAAAAAATATGCTTCCTTCGCATTACATTAGAGTTAATGGCTTTAGCTTATTATCTTTCATGATCATATAAACAAGAAATTACAAGCCTGCGAACCATTTATATTTGAATTTGATAACTAATCTTGTTTTTCATTTTCTTATGAACCCAGACCATGCAAGAATGCATACGAAAACATCTGAACTGGTGTAGGAATCTGTGGCAATCTGTTCAAACTTTAAGCACTGAATGTTAAACTTCTTAAAATTTGAGAAGAAGAGCAAGAAGAGGAAACTGAAGCTTAGGCATAAGAAGTCATACCCATAAAGACATGCATCATACAACACAGAAAACTGGTTCTAGGTACTCCTCCTAAGTAGTTTTAGGGTCCCTCTTTGTACAAAGTTTACTGCCTTTTGGCATTTTCTTTCTATATAGTTACTTATTGTGGGAAAAAAAGGGTCCCAATACTTTTTAATCTACATCAAAATATAACCACTGCATCATTTATATAAGTTGGTTAAAGTTGGCGGCAAGCAAACTTCATAACTAGATCTTCTTGCTGGCCAAAATAAGACATTGTTGCAACCAATGATTGTAGCAAAACTTGTCAGATCATGTGGTTGTGCATCCAAACAATAGCACTACAATGGCAACCTACTTTAGAGCTTGTAGGAGAGAAAGATCTCATTAAATATAATTAATCCAAAATCTATGATATTTAACGTTTTAAAACATCTTAATATAATAAAAAAGAGTTCATTTGTGGGTGCATTGCTTAATTAATGCAAATAAAAATAAACTAAAATAAGCACAATGAGAATGAAATAACTATGAAATTTGTGTTGTTGTTTCTAACATGTGGATTTTTTTCTTTTTATAAGTCTAAAATCCTTGAAGGTCAATATTCAACTTTTTTGGTTTTATTAGAATTCAGTTTAGAAGTTCATTTACCAGGAAGAAAAAGTGCAACCATCCAGTTTTAGTGGCTACAATGAGTTGTGCCAGTTATGATGTGCTGTATGTCACGATTTAGGCTAGTTACATTTTATTTTTATTTTTGCAAAATTGTATTAGTTAGTTATTTACAGATTAGAGATAGTTATGTAGTGTTTAGGAGCAGTTATTGGTAGTGGGGGAGTGGTAACTACCACAAATAACTGCTGGTCAGCTTCCTATATAAAGCTGTAACCTCTTTGCTAATTTTATTTTTTTTGAATGAATTAAAAGTTATTCCCTTCTCTCTGAAATTCTCCCTTTCTTTCTCAATTTCTCTCTAATTCTCCCCTTTCTCCCGTCTCTCTCTCTCTATTTTCCTATCTAATCCTCCATCTCTCTCTCAGTTATTCTCCCTTATTCTGTTTGATTCTTCCCCATTTCTCTCTATTTCTCCTATTCTCCTAATTCTATCTTCAAGATAATCACAAGTCAGGCTCAGGTTCCTGACAAATTGGTATCAGAGCCAGGTTCTTGGCTGGATCTAGGCATTTTCACTGAAGAATTTGCAGGAAGGAAGGAAAAGCTGGTTCTTGGAAGTAGTTCAAAGGCAGTGATTGGAATTTAGGGGTAGTTACGTTGGCTGTTCAGGGTGAAGTTGGAAGAAATTGATTGAGGAAATGGCAGAGGGAACCCACACAAAGCAAATAGAGGCAAGGCTGGAGGCTATGGAGATGGGTTTGTGACAGACTCAGGAAGAGTTGGGTCGTTGCCAGGAGGAGAACACCACCACCAATGCCGCCACCAGAGAGGTTGTGCAATTGCTGGAGAAGGAAGTAGCTAACATGGGCCACAGGTTGGATGGGATCTTGAGGATGTTTTCCAAGATGCCCCAAGCCAGCCTGTTGGAAAATTTTCGTCCAAGAGCCGTGTCAGAACCAATCTTGACACGAGTAGGCATTCTTCCTCATGCTTCCACGTCATAGAAGATGAGAAACAACCGGTAATAGACCCGGCATTCCAGGTAAGGGGATCCCACCCAAATCACCAACACACACTTCTACCTAGGTTGGAAATTCCCATATTTGAAGGTGTCGGACTCAGGTAGTGGGTTAGGAGGTGTGAGAGGTTTTTCCAATATTATAATGTGGCCGAGACTCAGAAGATTAACCTTGCAGCAGCTTACTTAAATGACATGGCTGATGCTTGGTTCCAAGGATGGAGCAAGGTGAGGGTGGAGGCAAACTGGACCCAATTTGTGGAAGACCTCTGTAACAGGTTTGGGGAGAAATCTAAGGCTTATACAATTGAGGAGTTCAATAAGTTGAAACAGAAAGGATTGGTATTAGACTACCAGGTCTGCTTTGAGGAACTGAGGTCCCTAATGTTGAATGCACAACCAACCTTGACAGAATAGTATTGCGTTTCCAGCTTTATGAGCGGTTTAAAAGATGAACTGAGGCCCACAGTTAAGATGATGCACAGCTTGCAACTGTTAAGCAGGTTGCCGAGAAGGCAATATTACAAGAAATGGCCTTGGAAGCAATCTTTAAAAGTCATCACATCCCAGTAGAAATTCAACCTTCAACAGATCAGCAGTTGGAAGAAAATCTGGGGACTGAAACATCAGGATGGAATACTAGGGTTAATACTTTAGCAAAATCCTTGGCCATGGATCAAAGGAGGCAGCAAGGGTTGTGCTATAGGTGTGGAGAGAAATTCAGTCTAGGCCACCAGTGCAAAAGGGAATTGCTGTATATGGAAGGATTGGATGAAGGTGAAGAAGAGAGAGATGCTGCTGGGATTGGATGATGCAGTGGGCTAGACGATGAGATTTCTTGGGGACAAGAAATCTTTAAGTGGGAGGGAATGTCATGGTTTAGGCAAGTTACATGTTATTTTTATTTCTGCAAAATTGTATTAGTTATTTAAAGATTAGAGATAGTTGTGTAGTGTTTAGGAGCAGTTATTGGTAGGGGGGGAGTGGTAACTACCACAAATAACTGTTGGTCAGCTTCCTATATAAAGCTGTAACCTCTTGGCTGATTTTATGTTTTTTGGATGAATTAAAAGTTATTCCCTTCTCTCTCAGTTTCTCTCTAATTCTTCCCTTTCTCCCGTCTCTCTCTCTCTCTCTCTCTCTCTCTCTCTCTCTCTGTTATTCTCCCTTATTCTGTTTGATTCTTCCCCATTTCTCTCTATTTCTCCTATTCTCCTGATTCTATCTTCAAGATAATCACAAGTCAGGCTCAGCCGCTCAAGTTCCTGACACTGTACCTTTGAAGTTTATGTAAATATTGAACAGTTGAATTTCTATAGACCCTGTGGAAAGATCATTCAGCTTATATATCTGTCTGATTCTCTTGTATTATCAAGTGGTTTTATATTTTTTTCTGATCCTCAAGGGGATCTATGACTTAACAGTTATTGGATGCTCCAAGAGATGGGATCAAGTGCTGGGATACTACTAGTAGCCAAATAGAATTACTGAAGGTGAGGTAGAGAGTAAAACTGTCTGAAAGAGAGTAACTAGAGAACACTTTGGCAGTGTGAAGGATGCTGAGTATTTACCATGCATCTCAGTAGTTTGTTCACCTTTTTATAGGTGATGAAGGAGATTCTAACAATCTTCTCGTGAGATGAGGGGAGGGTGGTTGTGCCATCTCATAAAATTTTGGAAGTGGTTAGAAAAGGTTCCAAATATGAAGAAAGGTCTTGATTTGGTGGCAAGGGCTCAAGGTTTACAGGACCTTGGACTCAAGAAGAAGGATCCAAATGATGAGGGAGATTGGGTTTAAGAATGGGGTTTCAACCTTGAAGGGCCTTAGGAGGGGAAGGCCCATGATTGAGAGGACTTGGGTTCTAGGAAAGATACTAAGGGGCTGTTTAGTTGTGGAAAACACCCCCAGTTTTCAAGAAAATTACTCCACAGAAAAAGGAAAATTAGAAAACTTGTTCAAATACAAAAACTTTCCAAATAGAAAATGGAGAATTGGAAAATGTAGTTTTTCAAAATTGAACTAAATTTGGAAAAATCCTAAAATGTGTATTCTAAGTTTTCCTTATTAAATTTGGAGAATTGGAAAATGCGGTTGTCACGTTCCTAGGGTTTACCTAGGACTGAGAATGGAATTATGGAATAAATTGGGAGTGAGTCTGGAGTGAGAGAATAGAAAGGGAGGGAGAAATCAAGAGGAAGAGGGAGAATTTAGAAGAATTGAGAGAGAGAAACAAAATTCAAATTCATTCATAAGCTGCCTAGTCTCTACTCTTTAGCCTATTTATAGGCTGTTTCATCCTTTCAGTTAGTGACAAACTGGAAGTACAATCCTATAACAGCCTAAGGTACAATAAAGAAAATTACATGTAAAAGAACAATTACTCCTAATGCCCTTAGGGTCGTGACAGTGGTTTTCCAAAATTTTTCCACAAATCATCTCCATCTCCTTCTCTAATACAATTTATATAAAGAAATTTAAATGTCTCTCCTATTTTTGAACATATGTTTCAATTTTTTAATTGGAAATTACTTTTCTATAGAAAATGAAAACTAGAGATTTTATAGAAAATTGGAGATAGAAAACTAGAAATCATTTTATACAACTAAATGGCCCCTAACATTTTGCCTATAAGTCCCCTAGGAAAAAAGAGACTATCATTTTGCCTATGTATGCATGTGCTTGTAATGATGATTGAACAAGTGATGCACATCTGGTCGAGGGTTCATTTTCCCAACCTTTCTTTTTTTTTTTTTTTAGTTTTTCCCAACCTTTCACACTCTTCATTTCTTTTCACACTCTTGATTTCTTGTGCTTTTCAAACCCTATAAAGGGGAATAAGGAGTTTTCACTTGTTGCAATCCACTTTTCCTTCCTTCAAGAGCTCACTCGAGATTGTTCTCATGCTTCAAGCCCCCACTAGGTAGTTTTTTTTAGTTTTATTTTTCTATTTTATTTACAATCGGTTTTTTCTTTGTGAGCAAGAGAATATGGCCCAAGGAACTGGTTTTGGCACCAGTGTGGCTTTGGCTGAGAGGAGCTGCTTCTAAAACAATTAAAGAGTAGCTTGGCTTGCATACAAGTAGCCATTAGATGGTTGAGTTGTCTTGAAGTCTGGTTCAGATGGGCTAATCCATATCAATGAGTACTTTGAACAAGCCCAAGTGATCAACCCTTCTGTTCACTCAATTCTAATAGATAAGACCCAGATGCGGGCTACCTGGGTGGTGATTTGGAATCTTTTTGTTTTGACCGATAGCGGGTTTTCTTCCATTGAATATCATCCAATATGGTTGCTTGACAGTCTGACTATGGCCAGGATATGCCACTTGATCACTTGAGTTATTTTTGTGTCCTCTGGAGGGTCACATGCCTGCACTTCTCAAATTGTGCAGCAAATGGGCTTCACATCTTCTGCTTGAGTGGCTGATGGACTCTTGCAGCCAAGATCATAGGTTCTGGACTTTTAGTTTTTCTAGCCATTTGTCAAAGGGATGTTTGAAGTGATTAAAGCACCCAGTGTTGAAGGATGACTAGCCTCTTTGCCTCACTAACAAAATAGGTTAGATGAAGATTAGGGGGTCTGCTTTTGAAATTCCAATCTACTTCACTTGATGGGGAACAAGGGTGGCCACCTTTGCAGGTCCTGTAATCTGATTTATTAGGTCATTTACAAATGAGTCTTGAGGAAGCTCACTCTATTACTAAGGCAAAGAGGATGAGGTTCTTTTGCCCAGACTGTTTTTTGGGCCAATTATGGCACACATGTGCTAACATTCTCGCTTGAGTTTTCTCACTCTCAGTTAATGAAGGTTACTTGACCTAGTGCTCAAGGCCACTGGAATAATCTTTCTGTGGAAAAGAAGAAGGATATTGCCTGTTTGTCTGAAGGCCTCCTTACCCTTAAGACACTGAAGCTGCAGTTTCTTGAAAACAAGATGCTCCTAAATATGGTTCACTCAATCAAGGGAGTGCTTAAGTTCTTCCTCCCTCATATGCAGCTGAGTGGAGTCCCCTATTGGCACTAAGGGTGTTGCTGGCTGAAGCACCCCCTGGGGCTGAAGGAATGGGGCCAGAGCCAAATCTGCCAGTATCTCCATGCCTCAAACCTCTAATGTTGCCCAAGAGGCTCTATCTCACGTCTCCTTAATTCCAACTGGCTTGGTTGGTGAAGACTGGAATGGCCTCCTTGCCACTCTTGAGTGCTTTGCCCCCACATGACGCTGATTTAAGTTTTAATGAAGTACAGGAAGTGTGGTGGAGGGTTCTTTGGTCCCTTGAGGAACTAAGTCAATGGCCTTCTTGCTGGATCTCTATGCATGGTGAAATGAACCTTTTCCTAGCCTTTGTGTTTCTGTAATGAGGTTGAGGGTAGTTGCCCTTTCTTAGCATATTAAGAATTTTGCTTGGAGTTTTTTGACTAGGTCATCCCAGGAGCTAATGGATCATGATTATAGATTGGCATACCACATATAAGCCTTGTCCATTGGCAACCCGAAAGTGACAATGAGCCTCAGGATGTGCTCTTGAGCATTGGCTCTCTTTCTATCAAATTTCATGAACTCAGGCACGGTAGGGTTCTCAAGATTTGGGTCGATTGTTGTTTCCATGCAGTATTACAGGTACAGGTTGAATTCCTCCTTGTGGATACCTTGTCCCTGCTCTAACAGGGCTGTGCCTTGCCCTGTACTTTGATCAAGTGTCCACAGGTTGCCTGGGGTTCAAATACTCCTTCCCAGCATGTGATAGCTCCAACTGCTCTGCCACTTGTAGTTGTGAAGGCAGGGACTTAGTTGCGATGGTGCTGGAGGCTCCTGGTTTTGTCAAAATGCCACTAGAGCATATCATAGTAGTTGCATGGTGGCCAAGTTTTTTGCAAACAATTACGTCATAGTAGCATACAGATTTCCACAGGGTCCTGAATTGTGACAGTACTCTTCCATCAATGGGTTGTTTGGCTGGTGGCATTAGCTGGTCCATCAGTCACAAGGTTACAACCATGGCCTTTTTTAAGGTGCTGTCGTGGAATAGAAGTATTAATCCCCTGTGCAGTAGATGATGGGTGGTACTCTCAGAAATGGGAATCAATTGCTCGATACTTGTATTTCCTATGCAGAACTACTAGAGGTGAGAAGGTATGGAGGAATGGAAACAGTTTGGAAGAGGGTTATCAGTTATGAGAGAGTTTGGGTAGAGTGATTAGTTCTGAATGCTCATCATGCATTGGTCTGTTCACCTATATATCGGTGATAAGAGGAGGTTCTATCAATCTTGTTAGATGGGAAAGGGTTGTCGCACCACTTATAAAATCCAAGAAGCTGTTAAAAAAAGGTTAAGAATGCCAGGTAGCACCCTGGGATGGTCTATTATGACCATGTGGGGTGATCACTGCCCTGGAATCTCTCTCTCTCTCTCTCTGATTGGTTGTGGGCCAAAACCCTCAACTGGGGGACAATACTCATGACAGATCTTCATCTCTTATCTCCAAACCATCGTGATTTCAAGGGTATTGGGAAATATCTCAAGGTTCTAGGGAACTTGGACCAGGGAAAATGGATCCCAAGGTCAAGGGACCTAGGGCTCAAGTAAAGGAATCCCCAAGGATGGGGCACCTTGGGTTCAAGGTGAAGGTCCTGAGATCAAGTGGTCTTGAATTTAAGAGAAGTAAACCAACAACAGTTTTGTCCAACTGACTTACATTTGCATTGCATACCATCTATGTAATACCTTAATTTAGTTGCACTGCTAGATGGAGAAGCTGGCAATGCATGTCTTGCAGTATTAGATTCAAATAATAGTCCTCTCATTTTCTTGGTGACTTAAGCACCGCATATCATGCTTGCTAATTTATGAGATCATGATTTTGTAGAAGTTTGATTCTTATGTCAACATTTATTTGTGCTACACGGTTAACACGTCAGTGATGGTGACATGTTTTCAATCAACCCGCCCATATGTCTCTTGTGTGACGGTGATCATGTTTTCAAGCTGTTATCCTCCATACAACATGATAATGGTTTGGAATTCCGGGCTTGCTCCTGTTTCTGTTTGAGTTCTTATTTTGTTGGTTCCTTTGTTTTCTTGTGCATGTGGTTGTGTATTTCAAATGATGAAATCTAAAAAATAAAAATGACAAGGACAGTTTTTGAGATTTTTAGTATATTTTAAGTTTCTAAATTTAAAGACCATGGTTACCTGCATGATCACTGAATAATGCGCAGGAATATCATTCAGATATAAAATCAGTAATGCATTTACAATCCGACCATATAGAGCTTCTGTATTTTGTAGGAAATTTAATCATATCTGCTGCCTGCCTCCTAAAAGAAGTGTCTGGACAGTGTGAGTTAATTGGGCTTGTCTAATTTGCTTGTGTAAACTTTTAATATATGACATTCTTACCATCGCCAATTACAATATAAATTATTTGATCAAAGGTGAAAATTGTGTTTATTCATTGTGCTCTGAACTTAAAGGTGTGCTGCAGTTGTCTCCTATGTGCAACGAACTGGTTTGTGGCAAAGATCATCCTCTCTGTTGGTTGTTCTTCCTGATTCAGTAGTTGCCTTTGTTGATATAGGTATATTTAACATTGTTCTTTTAGAAGTTTCTTCCCCATTTTTGACAATTTTTTTAATGGTAGATGGATGGTGAAGCCATTGAATGCCAACCCAAGCAGGAGCGTTTAAGGACCAGATGGACAGCACCACTTGATAAGATATTTGCAGACTTGGTGGTGGAGCAGATTCAACTGGGGAATAGGCCAAACAATGTTTTTGACAAGAAAACATGGAACCACATACGCGATGAATTCAACAAGCGCACAGATCTTAACTTCAACAACAACCAATTGAGGAAGCACTTGGATGTTTTACGGACACGATACTATAATGTGAAGTCTTCTTTTGATCAAAATGATTTTGTCATGGATGATTCTTGTTGCATTGGGTTTGACCTGTGGGAAGAAATTGGGGTAAAATTTCTTTCCTCCTAATTCTGTTCCTTATTAGTTGGCATTCATGTGACTTCTGGTGCATTTGCTTAGTGCAGGCACAAACTAAGCCTGAGACAACCAAGATCAAGGAATGTCCCATCTATGAGCAGCTATGCACAATATTTGCAGACTCGGGAGCTGATGGAAAGTATGCCCAATCTAGTCACTATGAAGAGTTGGACAGATCTCTTGGATTAGAGCCTGTGAAGTTTAAATGTATAGAAAGTGGAATTTCACCAGACAAATTTCCATCGTCCTCGAAAGTTTTGCTACAAGAGGCAACTTCAGCACAAAACACAAACAAGAATATGGGGGAGAAAAAGAGGAAGCGTTCTCTAGACACAGGCCCTGTTACAGGGCAAACCCGCAGGGAACAAGAAATGAACGAACTCATGGCAAATGCTATGTTCGATATGCTTGCTGCTTCAAGGTTGAGAGTTGTTGCAATGCAGAATCAAGAGGATAGATTCACTATAACTAACTGCATTAAAGCCTTGGATGAGATTGAAGCAGCAGAAGAGATTGGAAGTCATCTCTACTTTGCTGCCTTGGACCTCTTTGAGGATCCCAATCTAAGAGAGACCTTCATTTCTCTTAAAAGCAACAACATTAGGCTGGCATGGTTGCACGGGAAATGTGGTAATGCCAACTTTAACTTCAGCAGTTGACGTTTGAGCTACTTATGACCAGAGGATAATTTTTCAGCGCCAAGTTTTTGTTCCCAGTGAATGTTAGTTGGTTGTATAGAAACGGTCGTTGGCCAGAGCTGATAAGGAAAGATGTTTGGATAAACGAGAGGAACTAGATTTTGCTGGTTGCTGGTTTAGAGGATGACTTCGGAGCAGCCAACCGAATGCAATTACACAAACTTGTATAGGATGGTGCAATTTTTGGGAACTAAGTTAAGCTGACTGATGTTCGAACTAGTTCGGAACTGAGGGATCAAGGGCGGGCTTTAATGATTCTCTGGGCTGGAGAAGAGCTTGAGAACATGGCGCTGGTGATAATTACTCCTCTTCTTTTTGGCTCCCTTGTGTACATAATTTCATTACACATACCAGTTAGAGCAGTGGTCTTGTTTATTTGGTCCAAACTGCCTGGATCCGATCTGGATGCAACATGCATCTCTACTTTCTGATACTATAGTATAGTTAAGCCAGTAAGGACGAATATTAAACAAGTAAAACGGATGTAAAAAAAAAAATGGCCAAAATTCTGTCTTTCCCTGGCTAATATACAGACAGCAGTTGCCCAAAATCAATAAATAAAATATTAACATAGTCTTCCATTCCATTCCATTCCATTCCATTCAAGACTCAAGACCGCCCCATTTATTTTAACAGCGGACTTTCCACCTCATCATTAGAGTGACGCAGCGCAAAATATGGCAGGATACAAGATATTTTTCAACTTTCCCATACATCATCGGTAATCCTTAAAACATGTTAAATGCTGCAAAATTGGTTGCAAGACAACAAATTTCCCATTGAATGACGCTAATACACAACAACTATCTTTAATACTAGGCACTGGAAAACAATACAACAATAAATTTTTCTGAAATTTGCTCTATCCGATGCGATGGACC
Source organism: Diospyros lotus (assembly GCF_014633365.1). Taxonomy (NCBI): domain Eukaryota; kingdom Viridiplantae; phylum Streptophyta; class Magnoliopsida; order Ericales; family Ebenaceae; genus Diospyros; species Diospyros lotus. The sequence continues at coordinate 30,495,413 of NC_068345.1, forward strand.
AAATAAGAAAAAAATGCTTCTGTTCCTTCTACTTTTCTCCTAGGGTATAGAAACCCAGCATTTCTTCTTCAACAGGATGAGTTTCACCTACTATTACAAGGCAATGTAGAGGAGAACCAAAGTCAACCAAGAGCAGTTGCTTCATCGATCCTGCAACTACCATCTGATCCTCGCTTCCCAGTCGAGCAAGACCAACACAAGAGGTATCTTCATTGTATGCTGCAAATTGCAAAAATGAGAACATATTATTCGCTCTGGAGTACTGCAGCAAGTAATTATAAATTCATCAACAATTGCACCTTACCCTAAATGAGTTAGGGTTGGTGGCACTGGATTCAAGACGTCAATTCACTTATGAATAGAGGAAAGAAAATTTCTGTAAGAGACCAAATTAAAATGCTACAATCTTCAGTATATTACAATGTGATATTGGTTTCCGGACAAGACAGAATCCCACACTTGATATATATGGAACACAAAGTTGAAATTGCCTATGCACAGCAACTGCCACCAAGATATCACATTGAAAATACACTTCAAATGGATGAGGCCAAACAGAAGAAATGAACCTATATTCTAAATGGGCAATTACTGGCCTTATGTGTTAATTAGATGACCATACATCCCAGAATCATGACATTAGTATACTAGCTGGTTAAATGAAATACATATATAAAATAGGAGCATCCATCCTTGGGACTGTTTGGGCCTTGATTTGAGAACAAATGTAATTAAAATGGGACGCTGCATAACTAATAGTCTCAACAAAATTGCTATAATGTTATGCAACATAGTTATACAAATTTCAATCCAGACTGTGGGGGATCAATTCAAATTGAAAGAAAGAAAAAAGAAAAAAAGATCCTTCTTGTAGGATCTTAATAGGATTGGTAAAGGATCGCATAACGAGCAGAATCAGGATCTTAAACAACCATACTTAACCCAAAATATTGGGATAAAACGTGACTTATAGATGATCCATTTTTTGGTTACCTTGTGGCCCCAATGGACCATTGCCCAACAACAATAACAACATAACAGATCCTAAATCCCACAGGTGAAGTCACATAGATTTTAGCTCACCAATCATCTGTATCAGTCTATCTATGACCATATCTTCTATAAGGTTATTATAATTTATGCTATGTTAGGAGTTTCTCCCCAAATTTTTCTTAACCTTTTTCTACCTCTTTTGCAATAAATTTCTTCCGTTTTCATCCACTCTCTTCACAAGAGCATTTACTGATCTTCATCTTACATAATCAAGCCATCTTAATTGTGTCTCACACGTCAAATTCTCAATAGGAGCTACTCTAATCTTATTATGGACGACACGATTTCTAATTTGTTCATGTTTTGTATGACCACATATCTGCTGTCACATTACCATTTTAATTACACTCATATCTTGCACATCTTAGAATTTTACTACCCACCACGATATATAATAGAGCTGGTCTTATAGTGATTCAAGGGATCATTGCTGAAATTAAGAAGATACAGAAAGTTATCTCTTTAAGCAAAATTCAAAGCCTTTGCCAAGCACCTCCCAACCAAGAGCAGCCCAAGTACATGGTGATACTTATATGGCCAAACAATGACTGTAATATCCTTATCTTAGTTAACCTTGCATTTGGCACATGTTAATACTTAATTGTCCAATATGCCATTTACAAAAATGGTCTTGTAGCAGCATAATAAAACATTTTTTAGTTTTAAAGGAATTTTATAATAGCATAAAATATAGGATACACTTCTACTTGAGCAGTCATGCCTTAATTCTATGAGTAACACGCTCAATAATCTCTCGTTCTTTTTGAACAATTGATCCAAGACATACTGACATTTTCTAAGAATATTTTGATCCTCAAATATCACAACAACATCATCCACACTTCTATTTCTACTAGCCTTATATTCTCTGTGCTCAATTTTTAGCTTGCTCAACTCAAATCCTTTGAATTTAAGGTGCCTCTCCATCATTCGAACTTGGTATTCATGCTTTCTTTTGTCTCATCTATCAAGATAATATCACCAAAACATAATGTATGCCAAAAAATATCTTCTTGGATCTCCTTTGTGATTTCATGCATTACAAGAACAAAGAGGTAAAAGTTTAGTGTGCAAATCCTTAGTATAACTCAAATGTAATTGGAAACATTTCAATATGCCCTCCACAAACCCTAACCTATGTTTTTGTGTGATGATACATCATGTTATTCACTTGGATATAAGTAATTCAAACTCTTCTTCTCTAAAATTCTTCACAACACTTCTTTTAGGGACTTCGTATCATAGGTTTTTTCCAAGTCTATAAACACCACAATACAAATCCTTTTACTTATCTCTAAATGTCTTCATTAGATACCTCATTAATTAGATAGTTTCCCTACCAAGCATGCATGAGTGATTTTCGCAGACCTTGGTTTCTCCTCTCAACCTTAGGTCAATCACCCTCTCTTTTAAGTTTCATAGTTTCGCTTATTAACTTGATCTCCCTATAAAATTCAGAACTTTGAACATTTCCTCTATTCCTATAAGTGGGCATTGGTGCTATTTTTTTCACTCATCAGGCATCATCTTTGATTTAAGGATCACGATAAATGATTGCATTAACTAAAATGCCATCTTTTATGCATTTCTATGTTTCTAAAAGGATAGACATTCTGAATGCAAGAGGCTTCCTGTTTTGCGAGGGGGATGGTTGTTTCTTGTATATAGCCCAACCCTTGCTTTGCACAAAAAGCTATTTTCACAACTCGAAACCATGACTTATCAAAAAGGAGCAACCTTATCATTGCTACCAAGTCTTGGCCTCATTCATTTTTATGCTTCTATAAGAATATTATTAAATCTAATTACTTTACATTCTTTTATCCTCTTTCATAACTTGCTTTACTTTGTTTTGGACAATTACATCTTTCAAGATGTCTCAAAATAATATTTATTTCTCCAAATTCATAACTTCGAAAAATTTCCACCTCTCCTTAATTGCCCCTCATTTATCAACACCTTTAGATTTTCATCTTTTATATATTTCACATGGCTCCCTTCTCGTTCTTTCTCTTTCTTTAGCCCACTCATATCTCTTTCTCAGCCTTTTTTGTGTTAAGTCGGAGGAACAAATTTTCATAAGCTTTTGACCTTGCTTCACTGGCTGCCTTCTAAGCTTTCTTTTTGCAAAAAAAAAATATACATCTTCATATTGTTTTCCATTATGGCACAATGAAGAGTCTTGTAACAAGCCCTCTTGGTTTTTATTATTTCTCGTACATCTTCACTGTAACACCATAACTCTTTTTGGTTTAGGACTTATCTATTTGTCAGCCAAAACAATTTTTGCTGTGTATAGCAGTATGTCAGAATTGAATCTGACAGAGGGGAATTCTCCTCGAAATTGGGGAGAATCAGGGAAAGGGGGAAAGAACAGAGAGGGAATTGAGAGGGGGAGAATTAGGGAAAGGGGGAAAGAACAGAGAGGTAATTGAGAGAGAGAGAGAGAGAATTAGATGGGAGAAATGGATCAGTTCTATTTCCAGGATGATCCTTAGGAGTGGCATCAGTCATTATTTATACTGATCTGACTCTCGAAAGGCACCAACTGCTGCCTCAAGTTCAATTGTTACAAATTATTTGAAAGTTGAAATAGGCCTAACTGCCTAACTGAAATTCCCGCCTACCTAACTCGCCAATTACAGCCATTGTACCATGACACAGTAACCATCTTAAGCTGATTTGTTGGAACATCTAATTAATTTATGGTAGTTCCAAGAAGGAAAATACTATTCTTACAGGACTGTGTCAGGAGCTTGTCCTGACCTAGGAAAAGAGAAAGAAGAGGGAGAAAAATAGATAAATTAGGGAGAAACATAGAGAATAGAGAGGGAGAATTGAAGAGAGGGACAGGAATTCAGATTCTAATTTCTCAACTCCTTCAATACAGTATTGAGTAGCTTTATTTAGCTACTCTTTATTCAGTTTTCAGTTACATGTTGTAACTGAAATAACTGAAAATTTACAGTTGTCCTGCAACTAATCAACTGAAATAACAGCTGCTAACTACTCCTGGGAATTAATCTGCTACAACTGGCTCTCCTCTAAGCCCAATACACCTGAGGTCTTGACAGACTGTTGTGCAGAAAACTTTATAAGAATAATGTGGCCAGATGCTGCTTTTACAAAATTATAAGCTCCATTGGTGGTGGGTATTTTCTTTTTAAGTGAAATGACTACATGACATGCCATCATTTCGTACAACATAAAGTTTTTTTTTTTTTCTGTAAATAAGAAATGTATTAAACAAAACCAGCACAAAAGCATCTACAACAATAGCCGGGGCATTCCCTGCGCAGAACAAAACAAAACAAAAAACCAATGAAACACTTCTGGAATACAGCACAGCAAGCAACAACTAAACAAGCCTCAAACAGACAAGGCAAATACACCAGCTGGCAAAAGAAGATGAATTTTAAGCAAAGCTAAAACCTCATTAAATGAGCTACAATCAAAAACAAAAATGACAAAAGTAAATACTCACCAGATTCTCCACGAATTTGTTCAACCTCCAGCAGCTGCTCAATTGCGGTCTTTATTGTCATATACCTTGGTGGCTCATACTGCTTTTTACCCCTGATGATATTGTTAGGGAAGACCAGTAAAATTAGTTTAAGCTGTAGCACTGAAGCCTCATACTAACGGAATGCACAAAATCAATCTGAATTCTGACCTGCACAAGGATTCCAGTGAGGGCTCCTTCACACGTATATCTGTGTTTTAAGATATTCCAATAAGTTATAAATATATAGGGATAAAAAGTAAGGAAAATTAAGGAATACCCAAAAATTATAATAATAATAAAAAAAATCTTCTTCACAATCTTTTATAGACAAGGCATGCCCATAAAGAATAAGATGCAGAATATAAAATTTCAGTGCAATAGAAAAAGGAAATGAAAATTCTTATTCTCTGACTAATGCACTGGAGGCACATATCAGTGATGTTAAGTTATACAATTCAATTCCTTAACTCAAATAGTTGCATTTCTACAAAGTAGGGAAGCAGAGATATTCTTGCAGTAAGAGAGGAACTAACTATCATTCTAATTTAAAGAGGTTCAAAATGAACCAAATCTCTTTAACTAAGATTCAAACCTACAGTTTCACTTGTCAGTCATTCTAGATAAAATCTTTAAATATTGGATTGATTCACAAAGGCGAGACTACATATTTTATCTTAAAAGTTTCTCACAGAAGAAACCGGAGTGTTGTGCATATATATGCCACATTATTCCTCATCCATCTGAAGTTAGTACGATGTTGAGCAAGCTAGAATGACATGCATTGCATTGTGTCCCTGTTGACTAAGAATCCTATCCATTGGTACTGCTATTCATCAGTCTGTTCGTCCTCAATACTCCATTCATGTTGACAATGTCTTATATCAATTTAAAACGAATAATTTGTGATTGCTTGAAAAGGCTCACATACAAAACATCAAGAAATAATTAACTGAAGCAAGAGATTTTATCAATTAGATTTAGAAGCTGAAATTCAGCTTGAACATCAATCTGTTCAGGAAGACCTACCATAACAAGACTCAATTAGGCCCATTGATTCATAATAATTTTGCAAGAGATTCAATTAACCAGACTCAGAAGCTGAAGTTCAAATCAGACCATCAGTCTGTTTAAGAAGACCGATCATAACATGAGTCAACTAGGCCCATTGATTTGTAAGCAATTTTCCTGTAGCCTTTTGGTATTATCAAACTCCCCTTGAAGTCTAAATTACCACTCTGAGCCCTTACAATACACATATATCTGTTCTTCCTAAAGTCTAAATTGCATTTCCTAAAATCTGTACATGCTGTTCATTAAACAATGAGAACTAACACAGACATATCACATTAGCATCTAACAGGTTTTTTAGTTGTGGAAATGTTTTCAGTTTTCTATCTCCATTTTTCTATAGAATCTCTAATTTTCATTTTCCATAAAAAATTTGAAAAAAGTTTCAAATGTTAGAAGTATGGAACACTAATGGGAATATATGTTCAAAAATGAGAGAGGAGGTTTTTCTTTTCTGTAACTTATGTTAGAGGAGGAGGTGGAGATGATTTGGGAAAATTTTGGTGGAGAATAACATTTTCCAAGTCTCCAAATTAGGAAGGAAAATTCGGAGAACTCATGTGAGGAATTTTTCAAGTCTAGTTCAATTTTGGAGAACTGAGTTTTCCAAATTTTATTTTCTATTTAGAAGATTTTTGTATTTGAATGATTTTTCTAATTTTTCATTTGTTGTGGAGTAATTTTCCAGAAAACTGGGGTTGTCTTCCAAAACTGAACAACCTCTAAATGTTTCCATAATGGTAACTATATAGCATAAGCACTGTCACTATGAAAACATATTTTTACCTAACAAGCATAGAGTGTGCAATCCAAGCTTGCGATTTCTTTGAATCTTCTCATAGAAACTGTCAGGCCTCCATGTTTCTGTAAAGAATGGTATGGAAACTGTCTCCCCATAACGGTAGAGCTGTAGACCACAAACTCCAATTGCATTCATCACTGATGCATTGTGTATAACCTTGACATCCACCTCTAATTTCTTTGCACGAACAACAAGATCAGTGTGTGTTGTAGCGCTACGATTTAGCATAGAACAAGAGATGGAAAGTAGAGATGGCAGTTAGCAAACTTAAAGAAGAACAACCACTCACTTCCTAGTGCTCCTAAAGAACATAATTCACCTACTTAAAGCATTCTCCCATGCTTCATAAATACAATAACTATATGACAATACACACTTCAAAAAATCAAATGCATAAGGGGGCGCAAACCCCAAATAGACTAACGCTAAGGCCCAAGTACACAGAGAAAACAATAGTAACAAATTAATCAACTGATCACGAATAAAAAAGCAGCATCATGATCAGATGTTTGGGCGCACATCACCTGTAGAAGCCAATTCAAGAAAATGAATAACAATGTCATTACCCAAAAGGATCTCCAACAACCAGGAAAGCAACATCGGCCTCACGAGCTTCCAACAAAACGTCGTCGATTTTTTCCTCCACAGTTTCTCGGTCTGCCAGCGTAACTGGCTTCCCATACAGTTTTTCCTGTACACAAATCGAAATATGCAGAGAACAAAAAGGAAAAAAAAAAAAACAAAAAAATGAAAACAATCGATACCCATTGAATTAAAACTCAAAAACTCATTTGTTTAGGAGATGATGATATTGAAGAAAAGGGTTCTGCAACATCAAACAGGTCAAAGTTCGGAAATTAGCGGGCTTCAAGTAGCGAAAATTGGAAGCCGGTCGGCGGAGAACGAACCAGAGTGGAGAGACCATCGGAAGAGAGGCCGAAAGAGAGGAGAGAAGTGTAGGCCTCCACGTACACTTTCTGACATTTCTTCACGGCTTCGAGGCCCCTCAAAGTAATGTCTTTCTCGTCTCCCAATCCCAGACCAATTATATACAACATTGCCACAATCTCTTTCTATATTCCTCTCGTACTGACGATCGAAAACCTCAAAATTATCAGGCTCCTGACCACTACCAGGATCAGCAAAACCCTACTTGGAGCCAGAGAGAGAGAGGGCGGGAAGTTAAACCCTAACGAAATGGTTAATCAAAAGAGATCAAAGAAACGATTTTGTGAAGCCCTCTCATGTGCAGTCGATATGTCCGAGTGGTTAAGGAGACAGACTTGAAATCTGTTGGGCTTCGCCCGCGCAGGTTCGAACCCTGCTGTCGACGCAAACCTTGTTTTCGTGTTTTGACACCGTGTTTTATGTGTTTACTTGCTCAATTTGATTTGCTTCGATATTCCTAAAGCAGTTGACCTTTTCCACCTTCAATGGATTGGTTAATTTAATTTTTTAAATTCAAAAAAAAAAAAAAAAAAACCCACCATTGTTTTTGTATTCTATAAGAGAGAAGGGCGATAACATGCTGTTTTATGAGATGCATGCTCATTTGGATGATCTTGCTTTGATCATACACCCAAAAGAATTGCAGCTACAAGGGAGAAGGCCCACTGTATTTACTTGATATCAGATTTTACATCAGAAGAAGCCCATGTTAAACAACTCGATGCATTACAAGATGTGCAATGAGAAAAGAAAGAAAAATTAGAATTAAACAAAGAAAAGGGGAGAGAAAAAAAAGATGTGCCCCTTGAACAAGCTATCAACTGCGTGCAGTCCAGGAACCATCATTACAGTCATCTTTGTCAACTCAGTCGTCGTCCTTGAATTCTCTGTTCAACACCAAAACACACTCCAACAATGAAGAATTCGAAACTCCTTCAAAGAAATCAATCAACAACACAAAAAGAACACTCGGCAACTAATTAACGGAACTGATTCAGCAAGAGGGTTGTAACTGTGCAAGTTCCATTTTTGTTGTGTGATTGTTCCATTATAATAGCAGGGTAATAATGTTCTGTTTTGCAGGAGTGGATACTGATACTCAAAGACAGTCGGACTGACTCTCTCGTATCAAATTATTTGGTGAACTGTCAGACGCTGGATCCAAATAGGTATCACAAGACAGGAGTCCTGGCACAAAGTCTCGTACCTGCGATCGAGGTAGCGGGGTTGGATGCCGGTGCCCTGACATGTGGTGCATGTCAAAGAGCCAGCACCGTCACAGTTGATGCATGCTGACACTTCTTTCTCGCCCCCACCAAGCTCTACGGTCACAGATCCTGACCCCAAGCAGAATCTGCACCTTTCTGGAGAGTAAAATTTTAGCATCATTATAGCGGGGATTTAATTTCACAATAAGCCTCTAATTCTAGCATCCTACTAGTAACCAAGTAGCCATAGTTCCAAAATTTACAAGTCCTGCACTTGGATAACTGCTCGAAAATCTGGAGGGGCATGATAATTCATCTAGTGGCTCTGGGAAGATAATTTGCTTTGAGTAGCATTTCAAGGAAAAGTAGTATATTTGGAAGATTTGATAAACCAATAATAAGCCATTATGGCATAGAATCTGTTAGGTAATCTAAAAAGATCAGGATTGAGAAAGCCAGCCCAACAGATAACTGACATTCACAAACCACTCTGAATTATTTTGTGCCAAAGCATTGACTTGAAGGACAAAAAAAATATGCATCAGTCCCACGGAGATAACATATTGAGTATGTCACTACTTTAAGTAGGTATGCGCTCATAAAATTGAATAACAAAGAGGAAAGAACCTGCTCTTGCTTCCTTGTCAACGATAACGACCAATAAAAGAACAAACTGTTTTCCTATGTAACCATGAGCAGACTCCTCTGCACCCAGAAAGAACGTCTGCTCACAGATTATCGAGATATTTAAAATATGCCATACAACACATAATTACAGGAGACGGGGCTGGAAAAACAAAGGCTTCCCTGTGCATAAAAAACTTAGTTACTGTGTAAATGGGTCCTCTATTTTATGCAATAGATTTCTTGAATCGGTATTGGATTAAAGCCTCAACTAAGAAATTAAGGGAGAACGCGTGGTAAAACTCCAGTTAAACTGAGTAATGCTACATCTAAATGATCAAATCATAAAGGGGAAGGGAATAATCAATCATTTGCTCACTGATAGATAGTGATAGTATAGTGCCTTTGCAGCAATTGGTTGGCACGCTACCAACCGAGATATTGGGTTTAAAAAAGAAACACTTGCTCGCTCAGCAAAAGAATAAACAACTAAATAACGAAGACATATCAAGCTTTTATCAATTATCATACCATGTGGAGTCGATCATTTTTGTCTGTGGCTTTGGCTTTATTTTTTGCAAACTTGAGTATCAATCAATTGGCACTGAAGCTTAAAGGCATGCAGGCTCCATTGACTAACAATATGAAGGGAAAGCATGAGAGGTGGAGAATCACTTACGAGCGCCTGAACCGCTGCAAGGGAAGCACGCCTGAGTGTTCTCTCGCTTTGCCTGCACCATATTTACTTTGGCCTTTTTAGCTGACCAATAAACTAAAACTCTTACTAAAAGAGCAAATTAATTACACTCACAGCTTACTAGTGTTTGAACCAAAAAGACATAGTTCCAGAGCAAGGTGCTAAACATACTAGAATAAAATAACAAAAATTCAGTAAGAATAAAGTAACAAAGCCGACAAATATCAGCACATGATCCCTCTGAACTCTAAAGCATCTTTTAGTTAAATTAGTGAGTGAAAATGAAATGCAAAAGCTCAGATTCAGCTCATGCTGCGACCTAATCTGTCTCGAATTCTGAAACAAAGTTACACTAATTTCATCCAAAATCACACGAGATAAAAGTAAAATTCGGTAAAGGAGGAGGAATTACGGCATTGTCAATCTGGGTTTCATAGAAAACCGGAATCCCAATCCCCACAGCAACGCTCACAAGCCCCACTGACACTGCCACCACCTGCAAATTCGGCCATTACCCACAAATATTGAAATAATAGATGAAAATAATCTTGCAAGGAAAAGATAGGATCTGCAAATGAAAAGAAGGAAGGAGAGAAAAAGGAATGGAGAAATATAAACTAGTATAGTTTACGGTGTTTTGATCAAGATCAATTGCTTTGATAGATGGATAAGACAGTGGGGAAGGGCGGTGGTTGAAGCGGGACTTGGGAGAGGAAGAAGAAGAGAGCTTGAGAGGGCAACAGAGGAATGGGGAGTGAAGCCGAGCAACTAGTGATGGCGCTGTTGACATTTCCTTCTCCTCCTCCTCCTGCTTCGTATATAATATGTGCTAATCTCTATCGCTGGCCTTCGTTTCTTTGATAGGATTCAACAGAGGTCTCTTTTACTCTGAGACTTTGCGAGAGAGACGAATCACCGATTCAGGACAGTTGATCCAACTGCTGCGGTGGCGTTGGATCGTGTGGGGTTAGAATCCGTATCAGCCACAGGAATTTGGTGGGTCAAATCTATCCGTTTTCAATAATTTTTGTTTTTTTTTTTAGGATGATAAGCCGCAATTATCATTACTGAATGTATTGGGAAAATGTATGAGAGCAAGAGAGAGGCAGTCACAGATTTCAAAGGGTTGAGAAGGAATTAAATTGTGACAGATATGTCTACTTATATATGTGTGGATAATAGCCCCAATCAAATAATTAGAGTTTTTCTCCTAATAGAATACCTTTAAGTAGTTACCTTAATTGGGGCTTAGCATGATCCTCTTAATTGTGATGAATTTACAAGTTGTTTGATGAAAAACCACTCTCTTGTTTTAGTTGTATAAGTAGTAAAGTATTATGTATGAATTTTTTTTATCATGGAAAAGATAATATATATCATGTGAGTTGACACAAAAAAGAAATACATTTCTAATTTCTTTTTATGAGACTAACTCCTAAAATCTTTATTTTCTTTTATTTTGTCTTTATTAAAAAACACTTTTCTTTGTCACATCCATCAGTTCATTAGGTTCACCTACAACATTTTCAGGGAATTAATTTGATTTCTCTTTCAAAGAGAAGGCGATTAAAGATAATCTAAGAGATGTATTATTAACTGTCTTCGTTTAATCTAATTCATACAGCTGCCGACTTGTCTAATTTTAAAGTTCTTTCTCTACCTTTGCTCACAAATCCAAGTTCCCATGCATAAACATAAGGTCTCGGGTTAGGTTGGATTGCAGTGTTGTATATATAATATGGATGACAACCATGAATGAGATGAGAAGAAGAAAGAAGGCCACTTGGGTAAGCTAGTAGGGAAGACGAACTGGAATTGAAATTGAGAGGACAATCCACCAAAAGCCATCATATAAATTAAAGCTGATGAAAATGGTGCCCGCATATGCCCTTTTAACAATGTCCACTTTTTACACATATTTCGCTCTCACAAACCAGAATCCAAGGTTTAACTAATTAGCAACAACCCATGTCCCGTAAACTCTCAAATACATGCTTGCTTGCTTCTCCTTCTTCTTCTTCTTCTTCTTTAGTTTTCACCTTTGATGGCTCTGTATCTTTATTCATTGTCACCCTTTTGGCCTCTCATCCCCATATTCCTTTGGTCACTGCTTTTGCAAGCATTTATTAGAAAGCTCATTCCGCAGAATATAATTGTGCCTTGTAACCTAAGCATCCCCTTGTTGAAGATGATGATGATCACCATGACCATGAATATCATGATCACCCAAAAAAAGGATAGATACTTATTGTGTTGATGAGAATCTTACGTTGATTTCGGGTGTGAGTTGAAAAGAGTTGTAATTCAAAAAGTAAGGGATATCTTCTGTTCTTTATTTGTTAGATCATTTTTAAGACAAAATAATATAATTTATGTTTATATACATTTTAAATTAAAATGAACAATATATTGCTTGCCTCCAATGGTTGATAAGAGAAAGAAACACAAGATTAGAGTCAAAAAGATTTATACTCAGAATTCAATTCTTTGCTCAAGCCCAGAGGTAATGCTTGCCAAAAACCTCTTGTCAACAGAAAAGAATGTTTAATAAGTTGGGCAATGCATTCAAACTTGCTGATGATTGATGTCAAATTTGGTAGAGTAGAGAACTTTGTAAGAAGTCCACCCACTTTCATTTATTGCCTTGTTAAGTTTTTAAAAGGTTTTTGACAGGGGGCTTTAAAATATTGCTAATTAGTTTGGTGGCCATAATTGGCCAGTGTACCCGAGTAAATTAAGGAGGGCGAGAGTGACGGCAAAGCAAAAGGGGAGGGGCTATCCTGAAGAACGTGGTTAGAAAACAAAGGAAGGATATAAAAATTGTAGAAAGGACAAAAGTTGGGGGCTGAAGTGTTATTATTTAAAATATTTAGGAATGAATTACAGGGACCTCTTCTGCAGACAGACGATGTTCATTATCTATCCATAACGATTTTGATTGATACTTTGCCCAATATTCGGCTCCCCCCTGATCCTTGCTGGCTACTTAACTTTTTATCACAAAGGCAGCGTTCCCGGCCGTCACCCTCCGTGACAGAGTAAAGTCACCAGAAACGCGATTTTGACCAAAATGACCTTCACTGGGGCGCCTCACTTCATCCGGTGTGGGGCCGAACCGAAAAATCCGACCCGGGGGGTGGGCGAGGAGCTACCTGTCTCCTCCTCGACGGGTTAGTAAATCATTTCTCGAAATTGTTTTCCACCACTTAAGGAACGTTAGCTAGGCCGTGATAAGGTACAACAGAAACACGTTGCGTCTGTTCTTAATTGGACGGATTGGGACACGTGGGATTTTGATCACGGTGATGATTCCCGGGTACCCACTGTATGAACGTGATCCGCGACCAGAGATCATCTCCTTATCCGTCACTACGGAACTCAAAGTCACATTTTACGATTGCGATTAAAACGCAGTAAACAAATCCGAAGGCAGAGAGAGAGAGAGAGAGAGAGAGAGAGAGAGAGGCGATTTTAAAAACGACACAAATCTGAGCTTCAGTCTTTTATCACACTCTCTCTCTCTCTCTTTACATTTTTCATTCTCTCCGCCGACCTAATAACGGTTCGCCGTCGTATGCCGGCGGCGCGGCTCTTCCGTACGCGGCCATCGTCTTGAACCTCTCGGCAGCCGCCGTGATCTCTGCGCTTCTTCGCTCATTTTCGCTTTATGCGAGTCTTCCCTCCTCTTTGTTGTTTCCACTAGAATAAGTGACGCGGTACTGATCGATTTCTCGCTCATTTTGTCAGTTTCTTGTGTATTTCTCTATTATTTTAAGCTTGAATTCGTTTGTGAGATTTATTTCGCTTACGGTGCAAAGGTTTTTCTCGGCGTTCTTTGGTTGGGATTGAGATTCGTAGGAAGATTGTTTTTAGGGCTTTTTTCTTTGTTTTTTTGCGGAGTTTTGCGTTGTTATCGGTAATCTTTTGAACTTCTTGGGTATGTTTTCAGTAAATTTAGGGCATTGTTTTGCCCTAGTTTCTTGTACTTGTAATGTGATGCCACTCAAATGATTTGATTTTTGTGGCTAGCTTTCCATGATATCTTTGTAACTCGTTTGGTTACTGAGAAAAAGAGGACAAGAATAAGTCAGCTATTTTGATTTTCTTTTTCTTTTTTTCATTTCATTTCTTTTTTCTTTTTGTTTTTCGGGTGAGGATTAGGTGACATATAATGTACTTCTGAGGGCAAAAAAAAAAGCGGCATTAAATGCTAGATTAGAGTTTGAGTTCCTTGTCTTATTTTTCCTCTGTTTTCTTGGCGGCCAGACGGCTTAATTTGCAATTTACACCCTTTCCCGTTATGCAGCAATTATAATTTGATTTACACCTAAATATTCTTGGTTTGAATTTAGAGATGGGAATTTTCTTAGCTAATTGTTTTCTTTTTGTGCTAGGCATACAAAAATGATTGGATCCTTTCTTACCCGAGGACTTGTGTATGTTGTCCATGAACATACCCATTTCATAAAGCTGCATCGCTCCGACCTTGTGATCGCAACTATTTAAAATGTTAATACTTCGTTTTGCAGGATGGTTTTTGGTTATGCCTATCCCGCATATGAATGCTACAAAACTGTGGAAAAGAATAAACCGGATATTGAGCAACTTCGTTTTTGGTGCCAGTATTGGTATTTACTTGGTGTAGTTTTTCTCATCAAGAGTATTCGAGCAAACTTGCCTAGTAAAAATGCGTTAATTTTGGATATTTCAGGATCTTAGTTGCTATTTTGACAGTTTGTGAAAGAGTTGGTGATACTTTTGTCTCATGGTAAGGAAATCCTTACTTGAGCACAAAAATATGGTTTATGTATTGATTGACTTTCTATTACATTAGGATAATTATCTTATTCTTCGCTGTGAAGGGTTCCAATGTACAGTGAAGCCAAGCTGGCATTCTTTATATATTTGTGGTACCCCAAAACTAAGGTATTAATCTTACTTCCTGTGACTCAAATTGAAAGTGTAGTTCTCTAACTGTGTTTATCTCCTTTGTATTAAATCTCTTCTTTCTCCTTAATTGTTTTAGGGAACAACATATGTCTACGATTCGTTCTTTAGACCATACATTGCAAAGCATGAGACAGAAATTGATCGGAACTTGTTGGAACTGAAGACAAGGGCTGGAGATATTGCAGTTTCGTATTGGCAAAGAGCTGCAAGCTATGGTCAGACCAGAATTTTTGAGATTCTGCAATATATTGCTGCACAATCCACACCAAGACCTCCTAAGGTATGCATTGCCACTATTTATCCCTTTATATGGGCCACCATGAAAATCATCTTAATTCTGGGTTTTTCAAGTTTGATTTAAGCGCATGCAACTGCATTGAAACATTAATGGGATATTAGTAATCTGATGAAGTTTTTATCCACAGGGCTGATGTATGAATTTTTTTAGGGAACCATGTTTGCTGGCCTTTTCAGGTCAATGAATTAAAACTGGTTGCTTTCTGTTAAAAAAAAATCATGCAATTTATAAAGAGTATACTTGGGATGGGAACCATATGTTTAACATGTAGCCAAAGTAACGCTGATTGTGATACAAATTCACATTCTAAAAATTGTACAACATTAACAATAATAATAACATATCAAACCATGATCCCGTTATGTGGAGTTGACTATTGACAACATAAATTCTAGCTGGTGAGCCATTTTAATCTATGGCCTCATATGAGGCCTTACATAACTCATATCATACGTAAGAGTCACATTCTAAATATTGTGATGCAATCAAAATCATGTCATGCTGCAATGTATGCCACACTTTCTTTTACACTTCTCCCGACGGTATCCTTCCCATCCCTTTATTAGGCTGGCTGGGCTTCCCAGCAGATGTCAGGCTAGCTCTTTATCAGATTGGGACCATTGTGTGGATGCACAATTGTGTCTCTCATCTTCCTTAATTAAATGCAGTATCGATTTTGTTAATTTTTTTACAGAAATGTCATTGGGACCAATTTTTTAATCTTCTGTCAATTAAGAACCTATGTCCATGGAGTAAAAATTCTGCAACCCCTCTGTGACACCCCCCGCCCCACCCCATAAAAAAAAAAGAAGAAAAATAGTTGATGATAGATATGTTGCATAGCCTTGGATGGGATTTGTTCACCGACATATATGCCCTATGCTTGAAAATTGTCGGCTTCATGTAAAAAAAGTATTACAGCATAAAGGAAAAACCTTTTTGAAAGGAAAGGGAGGGCCCAATTAGTGGCTGGAATAGTACTGCTCGTGTCCGAATTGTTGTGCATAATTGATGCTGCAATGACTGTCAATGTATCTGTATGTTATTTGCGCCCTTATTTTGTACTAATACTTAGCTTTTTCACCTCTATTTTGTGCATCAAACCAGAGGACAACCACCAAAACTCCTGCTTCTAGTGAAGAACCACCTTCTACTTCTAGCAAATCCTCAAGTGAGAATGAAAAAGAGGAAGCAGAAGAATTGGCTCCACAAGCACTTAAAGTAACCCCCACTGTGGCAGGCTTGAATGCACAAAAAGACACCTCAGTTCAACAGCCTGATGAAACCTCCAGCCAGTTAGATTCAAATGAATCTGAGGCAATGCAGATTGAATCAGCACCCATTGCAGCAGCAGCGAAAGAAAATGCGAGCCCTCCTGCCCAAGAGACGAACATCATGGGAGAAGTTGTTCGGGCTACGCGTGGCAGATTGAGGAAAACCCGTTCTACAGCAAGCCGTTAAATAATGGGGCCGGCACCTTCCCCAGGATAGCTATAGCTTGCAATATGTGAGTATTTAGGCAATAGGTGAAAATGCTGATTTGAATTCTTGACGTTGTGTACATTTGTCGTTTCTTATTCTATTGGTTCCTTTGTGTCCATGATTTCCATCAAGATGAGTTGAAGAAGGGAGGAGCTTTAACTCCCAGAGGGGAGGGGGGGGGGGGGGGTGTTTAAATGTAGCGAGACACTCTCAGAGTAAGCCTTGCTATCTGATGTGTGATCTTATAAGAAAATATGTCACGATTTAGAATAAAATTTGTACATTTGAGAGGCTTACAGAAGGTAATCTGATTAGAAAATTAGGATCCGGTTGATGCCTTGGAGAAAAGCCTCATTTAAATTTCATCAGTGACACTCTCGCAGCACTGACTGAAATCTTTTGCATGTTAGTTAACTTGCCCAGTCTTTCACAAACAGGCGCATCAGATTACCGTTAGCCTTTATTATGGGGGGGTCTGACAGTCCTTGCAATGTTGCCAAGAGCAATGAAATCATACAGCTGGTCGGGCCTTCGTAGTTAGTGGCAGTCGTTCGAGAACTGCCCCACGCTCATTTGATTTTTCAATGCCTTCCGGGACCCACACGCCTACTGAGCTAAAGAGGGAAGAAAGTAATTAGGAATGAGAATGGAGCTGACGGGCATTTGGGGGTAACTATGGAATAAGAATGGAGATTCTTTTTTAAATGGTCTCCTTAGCCATCTTATTCCTAGAGCTATATTGAGAAGATAAATTGCATGATATATCTGAATAATTAAGATGGTAAGTCTTGACATCACTGATGTCACTTTTAAGGTCCTTTCCTAAAAAAAAATATTATGCTTTCTTCAAAATCGAATACCCATTAAAAAATTTCAGACAAATTTTTAGTCTGTCTCTTTGTCACTTGGCTATGCTTGGAGGGCAAGAATGAACATTCTTATTTCATAGATCAATTGATAAAAGAAGAATTGCTAGGGTGTTGTTCTTTGGGCCCCAAGTTCCGTGTTCGAGCCCTGATCAGAAAATAGTTCTATAAGTAAAGAGCGATCTTGAAAATAAAAAATGCTTACCGCCCTCACGTTTGCAGTTGTGCTAGAGGTTGAAACTTGTATGCTGGGTTTCCTGATTTACCTCTTTTGCTAAAATCGTAGAATCGAACAACGGAGATCGTTCGTAATGATGCATTAACCAAAAAAGTACGGACATTCTCTCAAAAAAAAAAAAAAAATCGATGGAATTCTCATTCTATGAATCATACATAAGAACTGCCATCCATGGTCAGTGTTACTGTGTTTAAAATCAGATGTAAGTTAGTTAATTATAAGAAATTATATGAACTACTTTACTCACAAATATGAAATTATATGTATTTTTTAGTCTAAAAACTTAAATGGAATTTATCATAAAGTTCAAATAAATTTCATACACCAATCTTAAATTTCACACACCAATCTTAAGACTTGATGAAATGATATTGATCACCTTTAATTTTTGAAAAATAATTATGACTTCTTTTGTTTAAAAATAAGGATAAAAACTATTTTACCTCTTTTATTTTATCCTTTCCCTCATTTTCTCTCTCTCTAACTTTTCTCATCGTCGTATTGCCAAACAAACTCACTCAAACGAGATGTAGGTTATTCACTTTTGAAAATAAATGAACCTAGATTTGGGTCAATTTATCCTCATCTTGAATCCAAATAAATTCATTTATAAGATGAACAAAGCCATTTAAGTTAGAAATAATGGGAGGAGATAGAGAGAGACATTCTTGGAAGATGAACAAACCTTGTTTTGGATTTGTTCATCTTCATTTCAAATCTAGATTTAAGTTTGTTATCTTTCTCTTAAACTAGATAGGTTCATTTCTCATTGGGTTCATTCTATATTTTAAACTTAGATACTTTAGAGATATAATAGAGAGAAAGTTGGAAAATGAATGAACTTAGATGTAAGTTCAATCATCTTTATCTCAAATCTATATGGGTTCATTCATCTTGGGTTTAAGATGAACATCTCAAACCTAAATTTGAGCTCGAAGAAAAGATAGACAGAGAAAGTTATATTTTGTAGATGAATAAACCTTGATATCAATTTGTTCATTTTCCTCTTCAATCTAGATTTGGATTCTTTGAGAAATGAGAGAGACTTTGAAAATGAGTTAACCCATATTTGGGTTCGCTCATCTTCGTTTCAAACAAATCTAAGATGAAAGAGAAGATATATCTTAGATAGAGAAGAAAAAGAAAAAGATATGAAAAATATAAATATGAAGATATTTTTGGACATTTACAAAATATTAACAGCAATTTTCAAACAATATAAGAGAAATTGATGCAAGATCATAGAAGTCAATGAGCTTTCACGTAAAATCTCATATTTGATATTTACCTTAAACTTACATGAAATAATTAAATGAAATTTGTGGTAGATTTTATTATTAACATCAACAAATTAAAAATGAGTTTTTTTTTTTTTTAGTATGAAGGTATTTTCACCCTAGAGTTTTTTTTTTTTTTTTTAATTCAATTCCATCAAAATTCTTGTTTACCAAATATAATAATAAAATAAAATGATTATTTTACTACAAATCATAGTATAAATGACAATGGACCAATAGCATTTCTATTTTGTTCCAATTTTCAACAATTGGTGTGTGACTTAAACATTAAGAGTATACAAAAAACTAAGTCAAATAAAATAGAGATATAAAGATAATTTATATATATATAAGTCGTATCAAGACATCTAGCATAACTATTAAACCTAGATGAAGAGGGTGTTTGCTTTGAGTTCGCAAGTGAATTAAATTGTGTTTAGATATCACCACTCTAATTAGGTGTTTGGTAAACAAAAAAATGACTTTTATGTCTTTTTTAGTTATTTTATTATTTTAAATTAACTTAAATATTTATCAAATATTAACTTTTCAAACTCATTTCATCATATCTAATTTACTAAATCTACTTTGTTATATAATAATCAACTCATTTAAGGCTCGAATGGGCCCAACATAGAGGGGGTTGAGATTGTAAAAATCAGACACCAAGTTGATTCAATTCAAGAAAACGATTGAAGATATGCATAAATCAATTAACTCTTCAGGTCCTTTAAACCACTAATAATAATACAACTTATAAGCAACAAATATAAATAGAAAACAATTCATTAATCGATTATATCTACTTATAACTCTTTATTTTAACATATATTATCTTTATAATAATATTAAGGCTAAAATCTATTATTAACCCCTTTTAAAGTTTATAATTTAGGACTTTTAACCTTATTGTAATTTTATTTTTGACCAAAAACTCTATTTGACATAAATTTTTTCGATTTACATATAAAAAAAATCACCATAATGTCCCAATTAATTTTAAACAATTACACAATTCTACTACTATAAATTAATTAAAAATAAAACTACCAAACTCACCCTAAGTGGAGCAAAATTGTGTGAATTAATGATTTGAGATAAAATAGAGAAAAAAAAGTGAGAAATATAATCACTATTCACTAATCATAATTAGTTTCAAAATCCCAATTTATCTCCAAAGAAGTGTAAAAACCAATTAGTCCACAACCTAAACAATAATATCTAATTCATGTTTGAATCATAAAAACAAATTAGTTTACAGTTTATCTTTGAATCTTGAAAGCAAAATAATCTCTAAAAAAAATTAAAATTTCTTCTTGTTTTTTCTCCTCAGTAAACACGATTTCTATTTAATTTTTAAATACTATATTTGTGCTTTTAATTTCAAAAGTTAAAAAATTACTTTGTTTTTGCAATTTGAAAATAAATTGAATAATAATTTTTTTCCATAATTCAAAGATGAATTGTACTTCATTTAGATTATGTACTAAGTGACTTTTGTATTTTTTTTTTGAGATAAATTAAAATTTTGCTTAAATTTAGGAATTAATTAAGACTAGTAGTTACATTTTTTACTTTTTATTTTTATTTTTCCTTCCCAATCGTCAATTGGTGCCACTTTCCTCCATTTTAGGATAAATTTCATATTTTTATTTTTAATTAATTTATAATAATAAATTTTAATGTAATTATTTAAAATTAATTAAGACAAGATGATT
Source organism: Diospyros lotus (assembly GCF_014633365.1). Taxonomy (NCBI): domain Eukaryota; kingdom Viridiplantae; phylum Streptophyta; class Magnoliopsida; order Ericales; family Ebenaceae; genus Diospyros; species Diospyros lotus. Next base: position 30,516,147 of record NC_068345.1, read on the forward strand.
ATTTGTTTTTGGGCATGTAAATTTATTTATTTTTTTGGTTAAAAAATGTTGAATTGAGTTTTTGAAAAAAAAATAAAATTACAAAGGACTAATGTCCTAGGTTAAAAAATAAAAACATTTTAATTTTTATATTTTAAATGAGTTTGTGGTTGTGAAACTTAAACATTTAACGAGTAAATCATACTTTCATGTTATCTTAACATATTTTTGCCAAACACATGCTTAAGTTTTTTTTTTTTTTAAATATTAATAGTTACGCTTATACATTTATATATATATATATATAAATCTTTTAAATCAACAATTATAACATCGGCTAAAACAGTATTCTAGAAGTTTAAAAAAACTATCATATAAAGGATAAGGATAAGGACAAAAGAGCACGCACTTAGTCAAAGCTAAATAATAATATGAATTATCATTATCATCAGTGGCATCCGTGAAAAAAGCATAGAATATATATATATATATAGAGAGAGAGAGAGAGAGAAATTTTAACCGACAAATAATATTATTTATTTAAATTAAAAATAAATCTTCAAATAATATATTTTTATTAAATAATAAATAAATGCAACTATCTATGTATCTTTTTATTATCTAATAAAAAAATGAGTCATGCTACATGTACATCATTTTTGTACATCTTGGGCTACACAAGGTATATCAATGACAAAAATACCCTGCGACTCTCCATGCGCCTCACGCGCCTCTATGCGCCTCAAAGGGATATTTTTGTCATTGATACACCTTTGTGTAGCCCAAGGTGTACACAAAGATGTACCAATAGCATTTTCCTAAAAAAATATCACATACTAACATTACTTACTAATCCCACCACATAACACGATTGGTACCCGAATAACAGATTATAGACAAGAATGCAAGTTCAAGTTATAATAACAGAATATGAGAGTTTCATCCTCTTATGGAAGTAACTCCTTATGGACACTATACACTATATCTCTTGTCTCGAGAGTCATTGTGTACTGTAATTTATCATTTTTATATGCGTGAAATAGTGTGTAAAAGACTTTTAAAATAAAAGATTTCACCTTTGCAGACAAAACGACAGATATAAATTCACCCAATAGGCATGCATAGTGCATCAAATTTTCTTTGACCGTCGTTAAAGTTTTGTTTATTCTCTTTTCAAAGATAATAATCATCACTAAAGTTGACACTTAACGGCTACAAGTCTCTGTCTCATCCATTATTAAAGCAGTGTACCCCCCAATGCACATGATGCATGAACACTACCAACCCGCATAAAGACAACACGACCATCATTAGATTAACAACAGTCAATGGTAAAAAAACATAAAAATAAAAGCCATGGAATGGAGGACGTTTATTGATCAGATAGCTATTTATTTTGTTACTCAAATGAAATTTTCAGTTTACAATGACGCTGAATAAATAGCTGCTAGTATAGGTTACAACAGAGAGGCATATTTACCTGCCAAGAGAAGAAAACAAATAAATAAATAAAATAAAAGTTAAAGAAGTTTGGGTTCCGTACAGGCAAAAACATTCAGCAACAATTACTGCAATTGGCGATGTGGGTGGGGGGGCTCATTCCCCACATATCCTGGTGCCGCTTAGGATGTACCCACCAAATGCACTCATCTGCATTTGGGGATGGGTTCTGGATGGAAGGACCTGCATTTTGCCAAAGCCCAACAACGTCACTCCCTAAACTCCTTTATACCCAACCTATAAATTTTGATTACATCGTTGCCAAGAGAAAATCCATAAAGGAGGAGAGAGAGAGAGGGGAGGGGAGAGAGAAGATGAAAAACCAACCAATTCTTCATTAAATATTATCAAAATGATGAATTTCTAATTGTATCATAAACCTATTCATAGGTTGAAATCTTAACTAAACGATAACTAAGCTAACTACAATTATCTCCAGAAAATTAATAAAAGATAAAATTTAAGCAAAATAAGATAAAATCTAAATAACTAAATATCCTAATAATAAAAAACATGAAAATTTAATAATCCTACCCAATATTCCATACCATATAACACATTTGATCTTTTATAGTTGTCTGATAATTTTTCTTTTTTTGAACTTTAATGGGACTTTACTATCACATGACACGCCAAATGGGGAGAAAAGGTGAAAGAAGAAAAGGTAAATATAACAAAAATTCATTAGAAGATCTCACAAACCTGATATTCACGAAGCCAGGGTTCTGAAATTTGCAAACTAACTGCCATTTTCGCGAGTTGTAGATTGTGCATGCAAGTTGCAAGAGGCTGCATTTAAACAGAAGATGAATGGTGAGGGTATTTCTAACATTGAGTTCAACATATTGCACAGGGAATCTGTAGTTCAACAGTTAAAAAGCAACAAACGTAGGAAAGAACTAGTATGTTGCACAACCTCTAGCAATTCGGTAATTAGATAAGTTCCAATAACTTAAAAAAGATCTCGACATGTGGCGAAAGGAATAGAATTTGATTCTACTAATTTTAAACTACTTAAGTATATGATTGTCATCGATACAAACAAATTCACAAGTTCTGAAATAGAAACACACATAATTACCTAATTTGAATTTGTCTATCATTATAATAGCACAATTCAGAGTATCAAGATAACACTGTTATGCCACCTAAGTAACATAATTCCATACTTATTTCCTTTAATAGAGGAAATATGGTAGACAATAGACATCAGGGTTATTCAGTTGTAGAAACAACCCCTGTTTTCAGGAAAACTTTCTTAGAAAACAGAAAATTAGAAGATGAGTTCAAATGAAAAACATTCTCGTTTAGATAACAGAAACTCAACTTCTTTTTTTTCAAACTTACACTACCAACTGGAAGACACCAAAAAGTTGTTTTTTGATATTTTCTTCACAAAATTTGAGTGTGTTTTGTTCACGAACCCAGTTCTCCTTTTAGTACTTTCCTCCATTTAATACTGAGCATACCCCTCACTCAAAAGCCTATATCAATCTCTCTCACTCAAAAGCCTATCTCCTTTGGACTAATCTCTCTCTCTACTCCCTCCCACTGTTCCCTCTCCCTCTACATCATCATCATACTCCTAGATCCCTCATTCTGTGGTCCCTATTCTCATCTCCCTCTATGGCTCTATCACATCCCCTGCTCCTTGTTCTCACTACAGCAAATGAGCTCTTCCTTTTGTCTCCTTTTTATTGTGTTGTAAATCTGTTTCAAAACAAATCTTAGTTCACAACACCACAGAGCTCATAGTTGTGTACTTGTCAGTACGATTATGAAGGAGATATGCTTTTGATTAATCTATTAATTAAAAATTTATTGAACAGAAGTAAATTGGTAAATAACCAAATAATAATAGAGAACAGAAAACATTTGGAGAACAAGTCCTCTGAACAGATTTTCGCATTTTCCACATTTTGTGCACATTGGAAAATAATTTTCTTTATTTTACATTTGAACATGTTTTCTAAATTTTCAGTGGAAGAATGAAACGTAGAGACTTAATAGAAAATTGAAGATGGAAAATTAGAAAATATTTTCTCAAACCAAACAGCCTCTGAAAGTGGAAAACCCTCCATCCATCTACATATGAGAGAAAAACAAAAAATAATAAATATTAATAAATAAATAAAACCAAATGAACACAACCATATTTATTTAAGTATTTCAACCGAAATAGCATCTTTAACATAACTACTGAAGAACTATGCGTGCTGAAGAGTATTATACCCCTTCTGAAATTAGAAACTTAAAACTACTCAATGAGAATATATATGTGTATACATATGAAAATGAAAAAAAAAATGCCTAAAGCAATGCCTCATTAATAAAAGGCACTGTGACGCATCCAGCAATCAAAGTAACATCATCTAAGAGACATAAAGCAGCGAATATATGTATGAAGGGGACAAAAAATGAATAGAAGTTAGTTAAACCAATTGACCTGAATATATTGATGATAAATTGCAAATGGAGCTGAAAAAGATAGAAGAGGGAGGAGTTCTCTGACAATGTTCCAAGCATCCACATCTGGAGCAGCAATTATCAGGCTGCATATAGGAAGTGAGATAAAATTGTTAAATAAGTCAGCCTTTGTAAATTATAAACCAACCCATCTCTTAGATAGCAATCAACCTAGAAAAACCATTTTCTTTCCATATGTTTATGGCTTCTGACGATGCCTTCTCTCCGGCTTTTGGGGTTTTGCATGCTTTGAGAACTGGAGAAGTGGAAGTATTGGGGATAAGATCCAGCATCCCATTTTTAGAAGGGACCAAAGGTCCATCCATGCTTACTGAGCACTGAGATATCATTTCCTGCACAAAACGGTCAGTATACAGTTAGGCAACCATGCAACGATAAGCATGTAAATAATAAGGAAATGTTCCTTACATTTGACTGGCTTTCATGTGTAAATAATAAGGAAATGTTCCTTACATTTGACTGGCTTTCATGTGTAAATAATAAGGAAATGTTCCTTACATTTGACTGGCTTTCAGTGTCACAGACATCTCCAGACTGGCTATTTTGTATAGAAGTTCCATTTTGAGATGACCAAAGGTCAGTGAGTGAACAGCGAACGATCCTGGACCAGAAAGACTAGTAAGCACCTTGAAACCTAATTCAATGTAAACTACTAAGTACCCATGAGCTACTTTAGCAGATATGCAAAAAAGAGGAATGGCAACAACCCTCTCAAAGAGGAAATTGGAAGATCTTAAATAACTACACCTCCAAAAGTAAAAGGTCAAAACCCAACACACCTTCTGCAAGTTTCATTGTTGAAATTGAACATTCTTATTATATCCATAGGATATGGTGTATTTCCAATATATGAATTGCATACATAACCTGTACCTGTTGAGAAAGGCAACATAACCAGACAGTTATTCAGAGCATGCAATAATCAGTCTCTACTATATTTATAACACTTTTGAACATTAAGAACCTTGGGAAAAAGATGCATCTACACACCTAATATTAGGCCTAAACAATTGCCAGGACAGAAAAGACAGAAACAAAGAGTAGTCTCACTCAGGCTACTAAAACTAAACTATCTCAATACGTTGAAAATTTATTCCAGGGGAAAATAGCTCCAGTTTATGGTCATTACAATTACAGAATCAATGTCCATCAACTTTGTAATAAGTTCAGGGGTTGTAACGGGAAGCAACACTACTACAGAATCTACAATAAGAAAGGCCAAAACAGAGTGGAGAAGTATCACAAACAAGAATAAAGCCAACTGCTGAAGAGAGTTCTTTTCTTTGCTGGCTATGAATTGGCAACAACACTATTTGACCATGAACTCCACACACAATAAACCATTTGTGCGTGAAATCAAGATCTAGATGTGAAGTCTTTTATGTAACATGACATGATTTAAAAACTTGGATTGCTCTAAAAATTTTAAGCTTCTCAGCATTGGAATCAATTCCTTAATGGAAGTTGTTGATGGAAAAAAATAATAATATAAGAAGATCGGTTGAATCTCTAACTACCAGCTTAGCCTTTTAGATGAGATGATGGTTAACAATTCAACGTGGTACTAGAATATTTAAATATTTAAATAGTTGTACGTGTTTGGACTAGTTACATCATGAAGCTTGGCCACACGTTAAGGGGAGTATTGAGAGTAAAAATAATAATATAAAAAGATAAATTAACCCTATATCTACCAACTTAAACTTTTAGAAGAGATGGTGGTTAACAATTCAACAAAACCTTCCCAACTACTCAAGCAAAGTGAGATAAATTTTGAACACACACTTTAACAGAACTTCAAGTTGTGCCAACCAAAACATAGCATCATTTGAAAGAGAAATAAGGGTCACTGCTAATAAAACCAAATAACAGACCTCCCAAACGTTCAGCCACAGCACCAGTAAGAATCCCACCAACCATATCCACCACAAGGACATCAGAATGCGCGCTGACATTTGCCATAGAAAGAAGAAGAGATAACGCATCCATCCGCAAGAACCTGAGAATGAAAATTAGAAAATTAGGTAACCTGCAGATTTCAAGATATATCAACAAGCAACCCTGTGCCTAATCAAAAAGGAAATGTATATTTTAATCCAAATACAGGAAACCAATTTTAAGTTTTAATCCATATGTTCATATGAAATTATAATTTAATAATCATCAGACAGAAAATTAACAAAAAATGAACCCTAAAAAAGGATCTGCTGCTTTTCATCAGGAGGACACCTATTTTTTTTATTTTCACTTGGGAAAAACCCCTGCATCCTGAACAGAAGACTCTCTATAAATTAGCTTGGTGCCTCAATTATTAGCTAGAAATACAACCGTCAGACCTGATGCAGGCTTGACCAAATCAACTCCAAAAATATTTCCACCAGACAAACATACATAAATGGAACTGTACAACTGAACATCTGAAAGGAAATAACAGCATTACAAGCAACCAGAACCATCAGTTTTGCAGCCAAATATGTAGCTTGAGGATCAACCTGATTGCAGTATGATGCATAAGCAGTGAACGTAAGCAGCCACACAAAAAGGATGTAAAATGACTCCTTAACTGTGGAGGTGGTTGCAAGTAAGCACAATACAAAAAAAAGTAAGCCAACTTCGAGGGTTAGATTGAAGGTCTAATCAACTAGAATAAGCAGGAAAAAGGGAGAAACAGAGAGAGCAGAGACAGAGAGTACACAAGCACTAATATTTAGATTAAATATGTGCACTATGGAACAATGCAAATTCAATAAGGCCTTTTTTGAAACATAATGAACAAAGGGCAATACACACACACACACACACATGGAGATGATGATAATGCATAGACAAAAAACATGCATCAATATCAGCCAATGCAAATAAAAGTTCAAAGGGAGAGGCACATCCACAATCCCATTAAAAGATAATTCTTCATAGGATCATTTCCACTTACAGGAAAATCTTAAAATTACCATTTATGAAGAAATGAAAGATGTATAAAATAACAAGTGGTGGTATTGTTACCCAATTCTGGCAGGATACTTCTTGAAGTATGCCTCGCATATACTGAAAGGAATAACATACAGCAAGTTAGTGTATAGAAAACAGAAGCACCAAAGAAATTACAGCAATAATTACAGAATAAGTCATCTATCTATAACCCTTCCACTTTTCATCCACAAAAACATTAGTTTTACAAGCTTCTAATGACCTAAAACAAACATTAACTTAATTGTCTACTTCAGGTATTTCCAAAGTGCTACCCTGCATTATCCAAAACATGCAATGTTCATAAAGGTAGCCGTGAGACATGAGGTACCATTATGATTCACAACTCAGCAGATACATTTTTTTATGCCACCAAATCTTTTATCAAAATAATAGGGCGCAGGTCCTAGCAACTATTATAATGTTCTGTAGCCTTCTTTCTATGGAATTCCTAAATAATCATTCAAAAAATTGCCAAGATGGCTGCATATTACCTTCTTGTAAAAGGGCGCCTCAAAAGTACCTTGGGTGCATATTTCTTTTGCTTCTTTAGTCTATATTTCTCCTGCAGCAACAAGATTTCAGTATACATTTACATAGACATTTTCTCCTAGACAAGTTTCAAAGAGAGCCTCACTTGTGAGAATGATGTTTTCTTTTCAAAAGTAGCACTGTTAGCAATGAGAGCTTGAACAATTTCATCCCCACTGATGCCCTTCCTGCCATAAAGCCATATATTAACAAACTTTTTTGTGCAGAAACATATAAGGAAAATAAGATAAAAGATGCATAGCAGAATAATAAAAATATTTATTTATGCATGTGGCTTTTAGCAGGTTGCATGTGGTTTTCAAACATCATTTATGATCTGGTTGAGCCATTTCTGAATCTCATATCTTCCCTAAAATATTTGAAAGCAATCTCAGCAATCTCAGCAATTTTAATGGCAAAGTTGATAGGATACCAGATAGCAAATCCAAACAACAATCAAATATCAATAGTTTCCAATACTTTTCAGCAGAAAACAAGAACAAACCAGGGCATTCGAGAGGCCCTTACTCTCCCAATTCTTCTATCCAAAAACTAGCTACCCTCTCCCTCTTCTTCTCAGCTCTTTATACTGCTCCTCTGCCCCTCTCTAACTGAATTCCCTTGCACATGCAGATTATTCCCTCAGCCTATGGATTACAAAACTACCCCCCATGCGCACATGCTGGTTGTAACAACCTGCATGTGCTAATTCCCTATTCTCCCCTTCATGCTTGCTGGTCTTTGGTAGGTCCGGTACACCGGTGGCCTATCAAAAGTCTCCTCTTCCCATTGAAAACTACAAATAAAAAGATACAACAAGAAGCAGCAAATAAGTAACATATCATTCTTGTCCATAGATACTAGAACTTCAAGATTAAAATATGGGACACAGCAACATTTATATGCGATTCAGAAATGGAGGAAATTGATCCATTACTAGCATATGTGATATATCCTCTTCCTGCTAAGATTTCCAATTTATACAAATACAACAACATATCAAGCCTTAACCCATATAGTAGGATTAAATAAAAATCTTAAGCTCCAAAACTTTACACTTTACACAAATACCTAAATAAAAATCTACTTTTCACCATATCTCTCTGAAGGACAATGCTAATTAATCCAAATATTCCAATCTTCTAAAACATTCACAGCATGTCTTCCAAAATCTTTATATTATCTAAGAAGCATGGTAACCTCTACAAAGGTCACATATCAACGTATCAGACACCCACATTGAACATTGACACTCATCCCTCACTTCCAAGTGTGTGTTATAAACATTTGTCCAAATGTGTCCTTCTCTTTCTATTTCTATTACCCAATTCATAAATATTTAGGTGACACTCATGTTCTAAGAAGCACAAACACTTCCACACTTGTGTTGGACAACACAATCAAACACAACACTCGTCAGGCCCTTCTAAATGCTAACTGTACGCTGGTCCAAACATGTTGGGCATTTTGCAAACACTTGTTGGACTCCTATGCCCATCACAAAATTTTGTGTGCCCCATCAGTTAAACAAATTCAAACCCCTATTATAAGTTTAAAATTATAAGTTGGAATCACTATAGAATAAAAAAAAAAACATATTTATATTAATTAGTCCTCCCTTTTAAGAATCTTATTTACACGTACAATTTATTATTTGATGTCCCTAACTTGTCATGTCCTACTTTTTATATTAAAAAAAAAAAATGGTGCCTGTGTGTCTATCTCATCTACAAACCACATCTTGTGTTGGTATCTGTGCTACTTGGCACGTGTTCGTCGTGGGATCTTAGAACTACTTTATAAGGTTAAAAATATAAGTTAAACATCAATTATTAAGTCCATCTCCAAGGCATGCCCAAAATTCTCGCCAAGCCAAAAAATGAGGAAAATGCTGAAATTCATCTCCAACCCACCTCTTTATCTGTCTTGTCACTCCCCAAAATTTGGCAGAGCTTCAAATGGCACCCTAGAGATGAGGAGCCAAAATTTGCACCCTATTGCATTTTGTATGTATTGAAGTATTGGGTGAATTATATTTTGTGTATTTGATTATTAATTTTTTATATACGTGTATTTGATTATACATTTCTTTATATGCAAATATTTGATTATTTTGTGTATTTGATTATATATTTTGTGTATGCATGTATTTAATTATTTTATGTACTTGATTATTCATTTTGCGCGTATTTAATTATTAATTATCTGTATGTGTGTATCTCATTATTTTAATGTAATGTGTGTGTGTATCTGTTTATATGTGTATGTGTGTATTTGATTATTAATTATGTGTATTTGATTCATTTTGTGTATCATCTTTTTCTACATGTTTCAATATAATGTTTTGAAACTGATCCTAAAAACGAATGTCAAAGTTACTCAATTAGATTATTTAATGTTGTATTTAAAATAATAATTATTGTATCACAAGGAGAGTATTTATTTTTGTGATTTTTTAGGCAATTTGACCAATTAAATTTTGAATTATGGAAATATTTCAAATAATTTTGTTAAATAATCGCTTTTAAAACATATTAGTAAATTTATTTACAAATACATTAAATATTATAAAAAGTCTAATACCGTCATATTTATTATTAAATTATCAAATAAATAATAAATTTTTATAGTAATAAAAATTATAAGTGAGATAAATTAAATAGAGTTGAAATTTCTTAATAAATAAGTAGGATAGGGAGTGAAATAGAGAGGAGAATAAAGCGTGTGTATGGAGCACGCACAGTTTTTTAAACAAAATCAAAATAAGGGAGTGAATTGTTTAAAATATAATAGGGAGTGAGATAGAGAGGAGGGTTGGAGATGGCCTAAGACAAACAATCTACCTCACTTAAATTTGTCACTTCAAAATCTTAATTCCAAAACTTTTTATTATAAAGTTCTTTGGACATATACTAAGATTTGTCATCACAATTATTCCCAATATATTGCAGAATCCATTATTTTTTATGTGTATGTGTAATATGTATAATTTATTAATTAAATGTTCCCTGCCTTTATCCACATCTATGCTTCTTAGCATATTATCCCTCTTAGGTGTAGAACCCTAGTATGGATGTCCTTCATTGTTGCAAGCAAATATAAGAGTAAAAAAACAAATGGAAAGCCAAACAACCATTCTCATGTGTTTCCACGCTTGGATCAATTATAAATTAATATATTATGATGCAGTCAAACACCATCCCACAAGTACTATATATAAAATGCAAGAAACACAGAATCCAATCATATAGCATGCCATCCAGTTGGCATTAACAAAATTTTTCATTGTTTCTGACTTCTACAGATGATTCCATAACTGAAATTACAACTGAGGTGTCCTCATAATGATCTCCTCACTGTTAAATAAGATATGGATTAGATAATGTGCGACTCTAAATGCTTGTATAAATTGTGATGTTCAAAACCATCAATAATGTATCTTACTCAACGACAACAAAAACATCAATAACACAAATGACATATGCCAGCAAAACCACCAGTGATATATTTGTAAATTTCCAAATCTTTAGGTTTGTATAAAATGTGATGTCAAAAATGTGATCATCAATTGAAAATGGTGGATAACATTCTAACCTTCGTAATTCATCTATATCTTCACCAGTAAGACTTTGGGCGGTATTATTATCAACTAACACTCGGTTGTCTTTGGACTCTTCTTTTATTTGGCAATCCTCTTTTTCTTGAGTGCCATTGCCTGATAAAGAAAATTCAGCTAAAATTAGATCACACATTTGGCAAATATCTTGTGAATAAGAAAGAGGATCACTACTCACGACTACACAATAAAATTGTCCATTTACAAAAGTAACAATCGAAATGATGCTTAAGGGAAAAAAAGAAATGCAAAGTAAACATACGTCTAATGTTGAAGCCCAACATATCAAATCCTGGCATTAAATTTGAAATACAAAAAAAAAAAATATGCGTAACTTTACAGAATCTCAATTACAAGAGCATGACATGTGAATTGCTTCTTCCATAATTATGACGATACGAGTGACAGTACCAGGCCTGGCCCTGAACAGGGGCAGTCAATGCAATTGCCCTGAGCCCATTATTCAGGGGGGCCCAAAATATTTTCAGTAAGTATTATATTATATTATTATAATTATTAATTGATTTAATATTTAAAAAAAAAAAAGACCATGTTCTGCTCCTCAAGAAGAAGGCCCTGAAGTCCATTTAGTGCACTGTTGGGCAGACTTCAAGTCCACTGAAGGCCAGCAGACTTCAAGTCCACTCAGTGCTAGGCGGACTCTACAACTCCGCTGATCTAAAATTCTAAGTTGATTCTTCTGCTTAGTGCCAGTCCTAAATTTTTTAGGGCCCAAGGCAAAAGTAAAAATTAGGTCCCCATATATATATATATTTAAACTTAGTGATAAACTCACTCTTATTTTTCAACCAAGATCTAACCTGTCCAAATTAATTAAAAATTTAACATTCAAGCCAAATAAATTGTATCGATTCAAACTTCAATATATTAAAATTTAGAATAAAAGGCTACAATATATAAATAAGATAAATACTTATAACAATTCAATAAGTTCTTTTTCATCTAGCAAAAAAAAAAAATTCTCTACGTGCTGAATAGCTGAAACAAAACAACATTAATCTATTTGAAATCCCTTTGCATCATTAGCGTTAGCAACCAGCAAAACAAAAATGTCTTTACATCCTCAATAGCCAAAGCAAACTGCAGCAGCTTACTTGAATCTCTTTGCATCCTTAGCAACCAGCAAAACAAAAATGTATTTTCTTCCTCAATAGCCAAAGCAAACAACAGCAGCCTACTTGAAATCCCTTTGCATCCTTAGCAATCGGCAAAATATCATCACCACTTGCAAGATAAGGTGAAAAACAACAAAATCACAACTAAAAAAGTATTATTTAAATAATTTTCTTCTTGCATTTTGAGAAGCAAAATCCTCAATGATGCTTTCAAATTCAAGCTTTTCTAACATCTCCTTTTCAATGGATAATATTGCTAGCCCATTTAGCCTTTCTTGCGACATGGTAGACCTTAAGTAAGATTTCAATAATTTTAATTTAGAAAAGCTTTTTTCTACAGATGCTACAGTCACAGGTACAGTCAATAGTATTCTATAGGCAATCAAAACATTTGGAAAATAGTCCATATCTTTTACAAACTCTACAATTTCAAGTGTTGTGTTTACTGCTGATGGTAAAAGATATTACAGTACCTGTAACTCTGAAAACAAATCACTTGCATCAACATCAAAAGACTCGCCATTTCTTAAAGTAGTTTCAAGCATTCACACAACAATTTTTCAATTCCTCGTCGCCCAATGAAGTTAACTTCTTAGAATTAAACAAGAACCCAAAAATACCATCATATGTTTGCAATTGTTCAAATTTACTCCTTAATGAAAAAAGAGTCATTTCCATTACACAGATGAAATAATTGACTCTAAATGATTCTTCAACTGATTGTACTGTCTCATCATTGGCATTCTCATCAAATTGTTTCTTTCTATGACTTTGACGTTTTTTAGGAAATTCAAGTTCAATCCCCATATCACAAGCAATAGTTTTAGCTTCAATCATAGCATATGCAAATCCATTTTCTTTATAATTCTCAAAAAAAGAAATGAGCCCTTCCAAATTTTTAAAAGCAGCATCAATGCAAATATCTTTAGATTGTAACTTTTTACTGACTAAGTTAATTTTCAACAAAATATCATGCCAAATAGCCATGCCTAATAAAAACTCAAAATTTTTCAGTTCAAGTGTTGCTAAACTTTCAGCTTCGTTTTTTGTTTTAACATCTTCACTAGTTTCTGCTACTTTAAATAAAGCTTCTTTTATTTGAGCAGCTTGGGATCTTATTGCTTTAACACTCTCTACACGACTTTCCCAATGTATAGTTGACAATGTTTTGAGAGTTAAACCATCTACATGATCTTGTAAAATTTTCCAACGCTTTGTAGAATTAGCAAAAACACAATAAATGCGTTAAACCACCCCAATAAAGGATTTCACTTTCACACAACAGTTTGCCATATCACATAATGTTAAATTAAGAGAATGACAACCACATGGCATGAACAAAGCTCTAGGATTTATTTCAAGTAATCTTCTTTGTACACCTTGATGTTTTCCTTTCATATTAGAGCCATTATCATAACCCTGTCCTCTAACATCATCAATTTTAAGACTAAGGGACTCTAGGACAAATTGCCATTCATTAAAAAGTCTTAATCTTGATGTATCTTTCACAATTAAAAACTCTAAAAAGTACTCTTCTATTTTCACTAGACTCCTTAACACATCCACACACTGTATTATCAAAGTCATTTGTTCCTTGTGACTTGAATCAGGAGTGCAATCAAGTATCACTGAAAAATATTTTGCTTGTTTGATTTTCTCAATGATTGCACTTCTGACTTTTGAAGCCAGCAAAGCTATCAGCCCATTTTGAATCTTATGGCTTAGATAGTGATAGTGAATCTCATCATTTTGAATTCGTCGAAAATGTTCTCGCATTATTGGATCAAATTTAGCAACCATTTCCAATATACCTAAAAAATTACCATTATTTTCTTCATAAATTCTCTCTTTTGTTCCAAGGAATACAATATTATTTTTAGCAAGACATTTGACAATAGAAATTATTCTTACCAAAACATGTTTCTAGTGTTCCTTCTCTCTCCTAATTTGTTCTTGTATGCCTTTATCAATTGTTTCATTTTTTTTCAATCTGTTATGTAATTCAATCTAAGAACTCATGTTAGTTATGTGTTCAATGTAGTTTTCATGTTGTTTAAGCCTCTCACTAAGATGTTTCTAATCTCTAAGTCCTTCGTTTGCTAATTGGCTTATACAACACATTGTCTTAATCAACTTAAAGCAAAAACAAAATACTTTATCCAATTCCTTTGAGTATACTAGCCATTTTCTGTCATGAGTCTCTCCATTTGATAACTTTCTCATGTAATAAGTTGAGGAAAAATGTCTAAAGTTTTCATCCTTGGGAAATTTGATATTATTATCTCTTGCAGGACCTTTTTCCACAAGTAAAGCTCTCATTTTTTTATCTAAATTATCCCAAATTCTAAGATAAAAAATGTTTAAAGGAAAACTTGGTTCTACACCCTCAGGTTCAGTGTCTTCATTATTACAAAAATGATCAAAATCTTCATTCTCAACATGTTCATCTTCACCTACCTGTGCATTAAAATCATTCTCGATTCCTACCAATTCTTCCACATGATTTTGTTGTTCAGATTCATTGACTAAATCATTATCAACTCCTACAATTCTTCAACATGATTTTGCTGCTTAGATTCATTGACTAAATCTTCAGTTGAGTTATCAAGTGAACTACTTGTTTTGTTTTGAAAAAATTTATCTAGAGCTCCCTTTTGAGATTGAGTTAATTCTTCTCTCTGTCTTTTTCTTTTTTGACTTCCAGATGGGTGTTTCTTACTAAGCATTGTTACTTGAAAATAGAAACAATACAAGGAAAGCCAATGCAATTTTAATACTTTAAAGAATAAACAAAAGAACAACATAACATGGAATTTGAGAAATCCCCCTCCACAGAAAGTTCACAAAGATCAACTTAGAATCTTAGATCAACGGACCTGAAGAATGAAGAGTCTGCCCAGCAGTAAGCGGACTTGAAGTCCGTTGGCCTTCAGTGGACTTGAAGTCCGCCTAGCACTGCTGGGCGTTCTTCTTCTTGAGGAGCGAAACAGGGTCTTTTTAAAAAAAAATATTAAATCAATTAATAATTATAATAATATAATATAATACTTACTGAAAATATTTTGGGCCCCCCTGAATAATGGCCCAGGGCAATCGCACTGACTGCCCCTGTTCAGGGCCAGGCCTAGTGCTGGGCAGACTCTTCATTCTTCAAATCCGTTGATCTAAGATTCTAAGTTGATCCTTGTGAACTTTCTGTGGAGGGGGATTTCTCAAAGGGAATTTCTCAAATTCCAGGTTATGTTGTTCTTTGTTTATTCTTTGAAATATTAAAATTGCATTGGCTTTCCTTGTATTGCTTCTGTTATCAAGTAACAATGCTTAGTAAGAAACACTCATTTGGAAGTCAAAAAAGAAAAAGAAAAAGACAAAGAGAATAATTAACTCAATCTCAAAAGAGAGCTCTGGATAATTTTTTTCAAAACAAAACAAATAGTTCACTTGATAACTCAACTAAAGATTTAGTCAATGGATCTGAGCAGCAAAATCCTGTTGAAGAATTTGTAGGAATTGATAATGATTTAGTCAATGAATCTGAACAACAAAATCATGTGGAAGAATTAGTAGGAATTGAGAATGATTTTAATGCATAGGTAGGTGACTTAGGTGAAGATGAACATGTTGAGAATGAAAATTTTAATCATCTTTGTAATAATGAAGACACTGAACCTGGGGGTGTAGAACAAAGTTTTCCTTTAAACATTTTTTATCCTAGAATTTGGGATAATCTAGATGAAAAAATGAGAGCTTTACTTGTGGAAAAAGGTCCTACAAGAGATAATAATATCAAATTTCCCAGAGATGAAAGCTTTAGACATTTTTCCTCAACTTATTACATGAGAAAGTTACCAAATGGAGAGACTCATGATAGAAAATGGCTAGTATTACTCAAAGGAATTGGATAAGGTATTTTGTTTTTGCTGTAAGTTATTTAACACTAGTGAACTAAAACGCGACTTAGGCGGCCACTGGCCGCCACGATTATGGCCAAATCGGCCACCTTAGGCGCCAGCCTGGCTAATCGATACCGGGCGGCGCCTAGGCGGCCAAGGCGGAAGCCTAGCCGGGTGAACCGCCTGGCCGATTATATTCGACCGCCTGGCCGATTATATTCGACCGCCTAGGCCGCATGAATCGATTTAGTATAAATTTATTAGGGTTTTTGTTTCCCCTTACCTGTTACCCCTTCTCTCTCGTCAATTTCCCCTTGTCTCTCGCGCGCACCGCCACTGTCTCTTGCAGTTGCAGAGTCGCCTTTCTCGTGCTCCTGCACCGCCACTGATTTCCCCTTCTCTCGTGCTGCTTGTTGTTGCGTGTTGCCTCTTTTGTTTTCTTTTTGTTTTTTAATTTAGGATTTATGTTAATATTTGATTATTTGTTATTCACTTATTTAAATATTTATTAATTATTATTATTAATGTTTTAAAAAATTTAATGTCATTCCATTATTGTTGTATTATTGGTTTATGTTGCATTATTGATACTTTTCAACTTTGATTTAATTGAAAATAACATCAAATTACATCACAAAATTAAAAAAAAAAAAAAAAACAGTTTTCCTAGGCCCCGCCTAGGCGCTAGGCCCCAGCCTAGCGCTCAACTAGCGCCTAGCGCCTAGCGCCTTTTAGAACACTGTTTAAGACAATGTGTCGTAGAAGCCAATTAGCAAACGAAGGACTTAGAGATTGGAAACATCTTAGTGCGAGGCTTAAACAACATGAAAACAGCATTGAACACATAACTAACATGAGTTCTTGGATTGAATTACATAACAGATTGAAAAAAAATGAAACCATTGATAAAGGCATACAAGAACAAATTAGGAGAGAGAAGGAACACTGGAAACATATTTTGGTAAGAATAATTTATGTTGTCAAATGTCTTGCTAAAAATAATATTGTACTCCGTGGAACAAAAGAGAGAATTTATAAAGAAAATAATGGTAATTTTTTAGGTATATTGGAAATAGTTGTTAAATTTGATCCAATAATGCGAAAACATTTTCGACGAATTCAAAATAATGAGATTCACTATCACTATCTAAGCCATAAAATTCAAAATGAGCTGATAGCTTTGCAGGCTTCAAAAGTCAAGAGTGCAATCATTGAGAAAATCAAACAAGCAAAATATTTTTCAGTGATACTTGATTGCACTCCTGATTCAAGTTACAAAAAACCAATGACTTTGATAATACGGTGTGTGGATGTGTCAAGGAGTCTAGTGAAAATAGAAGAGTACTTTTTAGAGTTTTTAGTTGTGAAAGATACATCAGGATTAAGACTTTTTAATGAATTGCAATCTGTCCTAGAGTCCCTTAGTCTTAAAATTGATGATGTTAGAGGACAGGGTTATGATAATGGCTCTAATATGAAAGGAAAACATCAAGGTGTACAAAGAAGATTACTTGAAATAAATCCTAGAGCTTTGTTCATGCCATGTGGTTGTCATTTTCTTAATTTAACACTATGTGATATGGCAAACTGTTGTGTGAAAGTGAAATCCATTATTGGGGTGGTTTAACGCATTTATTGTGCTTTTGCTAATTCTACAAAGCGTTGAAAAATTTTACAAGATTATGTAGATGGTTTAACTCTCAAAACATTGTTAATTACACGTTGGGAGAGTCGTGTAGAGAGTGTTAAAGCAATAAGATCCCAAGCTGCTCAAATAAAAGAAGCTTTATTTAAAGTAGCAGAAACTCATGAAGATGCTAAAACAAAAAGTGAAGCTGAAAGTTTAGCAACACAAGAACTGGAAAATTTTGAGTTTTTATTAGGCATGGTTATTTGGCATGATATTTTGTTGAAAATTAACTTAGTCAGCAAAAAGTTACAATCTAAAGATATGTGCATGGATGCTGCTTTAAAAAATTTGGAAGGGCTCATTTCTTTTTTTTAGAATTATAGAGAAAATGGATTTGCAACTACTATGATTGAAGCTAAAACTATTGCTTGTGATATGGGGATTGAACCTGAATTTCCTAAAAAACGTCAAAGTCATAGAAAGAAACAATTTGATGAGAATGTCAATGATGAGACAGTACAATCAGTTGAAGAATCATATAGAGTCAATTATTTCATCTGTGCAGTGGATATGGCTCTTTCTTCATTAAGCAGTAGATTTGAACAAATGCAAACATATGATGGTATTTTTGGGTTCTTGTTTAATTCAAAGAAGTTAACTTCATTGGGCAATGAGGAATTGAAAAACTGTTGTGTGAAGCTTGAAACTACTTTAAGAAATAGCGAGTCTTCTAATGTTGATGCAAGTGATTTGTTTTCAGAGTTACAGGTGTTGCAATATTTTTTAGCATCAGCAGTAAACACAACACTTGAAATTGTAGAGTTTGTAAAAGATATGGACTGTTTTCCAAATGTTTTGATTGCCTACAGAATACTATTGAGTGTATTTGTGACTGTAGCATCTGCAGAAAAAAAATTTCTAAATTAAAATTATTGAAATCTTACTTAAGGTCTACCATGTCACAAGAAAGGCTAAATGGGCTAGCAATACTATCCATTGAAAAGGAGATGTTAGAAAAGCTTGAATTTGAAAGCATCATTGAGGATTTTGCTTCTCAAAATGCAAGAAGAAAATCATTTAAATAATACTTTTTTAGTTGTGATTTTGTTGTTTTTCACCTTATCTTGCAAGTGGTGATGATATTTTGTCGATTGCTAAGTATGCAAAGGGATTTCAAGTAGGCTGTTGTTGTTTGCTTTGGCTATTGAGGAAGAAAATACATTTTTGTTTTGCTGGTTGCTGAGGATGCAAAGAGATTCAAGTAAGCTGCTGCAGTTTGCTTTGGCTATTGAGGATGTAAAGACATTTTTGTTTTGCTGCTTACTAACGCTAAGGATGCAAAGGGATTTCAAATAGATTGATGTTGTTTTGCTTCAGCTATTCAGCATGTCGAGAATTTTTTTTTTTTTTTTTTTGCTAGATGAAAAGGAATTTATCTTGCTGGATGAAAAAGAATTTATTGAATTATTATAAGTATTTATCTTGTTTATATATTGTAGCCTTTTATTCTAAATTTTAATATATTGAAGTTTGAATCGATACAATTTATTTGACTTGAATGTTAAAGTTTTAGTTAATTTGGACAGGTTAGATCTTGGTTGAAAAATAAGAGTGAGTTCATCACTAAGTTTAAATATATATATATATGGGGCGTAATTTTTACTTTTGCCCTGAGCCCTAAAAAATTCAGGACCAACACTGCACAGTACAAAATGAAAGAACACTAACTTGCATGACTAACATTGATAATATGTCCAATAGACGTAAAGGCTCCATCTTTTTTTTTAGCATAAACCAATAGGAAGAGCGCTTAAATCACTACTTTCCGTGCTCAAAATCAACTCTTTTCCGAAGTGGCATAACAGTGGACAAGCAAAGCAACGAAAAGAAAGCAGGAAGTGAAGAATGAAACAGACCTTCAGTAGTCGGAAGAACTCGAGACAAGTACGGGCCTTCCTCTCCGTTCTCAACTTGAAATAGAGAACCGAAAGGACAACCAATCAGTGGCTGAAGAGAACACTTATTCTTACCAATCTGCAAAGTCCTGCAATTACGTTCAGTATTTCAATCTTAAACTACTGGGCTCCTATATACGTACATACATACACGTTTAGAGATACTCACGAGGCGGGGGTGAGACGTGCGAAAACCAGCCGATCGCCATCATTGACGTCAAGCAATACACTGCAACCTTCCCAGGTAATCCTAGGGTTCCGATTCGAGTCTTCTTCTTCGAGTTTGCAGTTCTGTAGCATCTCTGATTTTTCCTTGCTTGGTCGCTTCGAAACAGAAAATCAAATAACTTTACTCTCTGTGCGTGTGCGTGTTAACATAAACCCGATTGAGAAAGAAGTTAATGAAAGAGCACGAGTAAGGAAAAACCCTTGAAAAGCCCTAAATCGGAACAGAGCAGGGAGAGAGTCTTAGTGGGCGGGTCTGAAGGAAACCCGAAGGTCCAGTCCACATTTTTTGACTTATCCGTGGGTCTCAGCCCGCGAAAATGAAAATGGGCCGAACCCAGCCCATTCTATTTATGGAAAAATAGAATGGATTTGGAATGTGTGTCCTTGCAAACCCAAGAATCCCACCGTGGTCGTGCTCACAAGCTTTAGTTTTACAGTTAAATGCTTGTTGGGTTGGGGGCAGTGGAATTGTTTTAATAATACCAATAGCAAGGGCGGATCCAGGAATTTAGGTTTGGGAGGAGAGGTGAAATTTAAAAAATTAATGTAATAAAATTTTTATATAATCAAAAAGTCAGTATAATAAATTTTTATTAAACTTGTGCTCGACGAGATTTTAAAACAAAAAATTCATTAAACTTATGCTAAATTGATTTTGCTCAATATGAATTGAAATACTTTCACGAGTGTGATGATCTCTCTTTCTTAAAAAAGATAATAATATTTTTTCTTTCTTATTGTTTCATTCTAAATTCTAAGGATACACAAACAAAAAATAGCACAATTTAATAATCCAACAAATAAAATATTTAATTCAAAATTTGAGGCAAATGAAAGTCTGATACAACAACTGTATTTCTAGAGATTAAACAAGAGAAGGCAAAAGTATGGTCCATTCAAATATTCAATTCAAATATTCAATAACAAATTCACAATAACAAATTTTAGACTTTCAATAACAAATTTCAGACTTCCAGCCACGCTAATTTCTAAGTTCCTAACTATATGCAGTAGTCAAATAGGTAAGCAGACACAAAGTTAGCAGAAAATCACTTACTTAAAACTTGAAAAAAGGGAGCGATTTCAACAACAAATCAAGCATAAACAGGAAAAAAAAAATATGGGTGAAAAATAAAAGAACTATCTACATTTAGCTATCAATCGAGAGAATCAAACAACTGAAAGAATAGAAAACATACCTGGGCAGCTGGGCTCGAATGAAGCAAATCTGTAAGGTTGGGGGGGATAAAACGAAGGCCTGAATCAGAGAGGGCAGCGAACAAAAGGGCGAAGCCGACTGGCTGAGCGAGCGTTGGGGTGAGAGCGAGGGTGAGCGAAAGCAAGAGAGAGGCAATCAGGCAGAGAGCGAGGGCGAGAGGCAGTGAGGGCGGGCGAGATCGAGAGCAAGAGAAAGGCAGCGAGAGTCGGAGGGCGAGCGAGAGCAAAAGAGGCAGAGAGCGAAGGCGAGTGACAGTAAGAGAAGCGGAGAACGAGGGCGAGCGAGAGCAAGAGAGAGACAGAGAGCGAGGGCGAGCACGAGCGGACGTGCAAGAGAAGAGGAGGTAGAGAGCGAGAGACAGCGAGGGTGAGCCGTGAGCGAGAGGGAGGTCGAGAGAAGAAGGAGAAGAGAGGTCGAGCGAGGCCGTGGCTTGCAGGCAAGTGGGTGGGCTGGGAAAAATTAGGGTGGGCTGGGCTAAGTTTGGGCTGGGTTAATACTAAATAATTAAAAAATTTACTCTACAAATAGATCCGCCCCTCGGCAATAGCAATAGCAATAGCAATAGCAATGATGAGAGAAAGGGGAGGATGATAGTGCGAGTGATTGGATCAGATAGAGAACTGGTTTGGTACCAAAACAAAGGAGGAGGGGACAAGGGAACACCGCTCGCTTCTTTGTTTTGTTTACTGAATGAACGGTTGGCCAAACCAAACCCATATCTGCACTGCATTTCTAACTACTCCCATCAAGATCAAGATGCAAATGCGAGATGTCCCTTTTTAATATATAACGCATAAATTCTACGTTTGGATCCCAAACCAACAGTCTGCATATATATGCAGTTGACTTTGGACAGCGAGTTTACAAACACACAGATGCCAGTGTTATCTTCTCTTATATATAATAATAATAATAATTAATAAGGGTCGTGTTATTTGGTATAAAAAGTTCATATTTATGCAAAGAAACACACTGTTCTCTACAATTGTGGCTTAAACTTATTATTAAGTGGCGATCCATCTTAAACAATACAGGAGATTCAACGAAAATACAGATATCTTTAATGTACCTTATAATTTAGGTTTATAATAACCTTGTGGGTTCACATCAATATATATATATATATATATAAGAACTCATCAAGGAAACATTTCATAGTTGTTAAAATATAAATATTCAAAGAGATATTTGTAGAATGTAGAGTTTGGGAGTGAGTAGAGTGGTTGATGATACAAATGAATGGGTGGTGCAGTGGTAGTGGAAGATGCAGATTGGGGTGGGCATATATATATATATATATGCAGTCAGTTGTTTGTGCTGTGAGTGGGATTTGGATTATGATGACTAGTGTTTGGCTTTTTTCACTTTTCCTTTTCCTACCTCTTGGAATCTGATATCCCCACCACTTGTTTTTGAGGCTCCAAGTGCCTAACAGCATTCTGCATAATTATTTTATTTTATTTTTTTAAGATTTTTTCTAAATTTTTACTTCCCCCCTCCCCCCAACGGACACACAGACAGACACTGGCAAAAGAAATTGTTGTAATACAAGCAATATTTGTGTTGTGACATAGCCTCAAAGAAGAGTCCTGTCAAAATAGCCAGTAGGTCAATAATTCTAGAAGGAGCTATCCTTCGGGGAAGACTTTCTTAGGACATGAGCAATTCCCCTAGAAACCACCATCCATTTGGGACCAACTTCTCAAACCTACATGTTTCAATTTCCACCTGATTGAGCCAAGCTCTCATGAGAAATTTAGGGGGGGACACACATCTCCCACGCTAACCCCACATTGTTTTGTAACAATATAACTATTTATTCTAAGTCTTTTAGGAAATCTTTTTCCATGATAGAAGAATAGGAGATTTTTCTAAAGACTTTTTTTTCGATCTTAATCACGGGACAACACCGCACTTTCGCACATGCATGTCACGTGTCCCTGTCATGCTCAGTGCCTATAAATAGCCATCAACCCCCTAACTTTTAGAAGCAAGCAAACAAGTTAGCAACATCAAACACCTCTATCGACCACCATATCTCTCCATCTCTCTTACACAACATTTTCACATTTAACTAATGTTAATTCTATATTTTGCACTACATCAAGGCCTTATCTAATTTAAGCATTGGAGGGCCTAAGGGGGAGAAATCTCGGTGTGCCTTTTGACTGCTTTTTATCTTACAAACATATTCTTGAGATGGAGAACCTCCCAAATCATCGTAGTATTCTTCATTCTTTCAGTTCCTCTACAGCTTTCCTAGTTAACGAATCAAACTCTTTTTTAGAATTTTCTAACTTTCTTAGCTAGCAGATTGAGCCCACCTCGAACTGTTTCCTCCCTTCTCGGTGATGGCAAGCCCGACAAGAAGACTATAGAGAAATGTTAGTTATTGTAATCCAACAACAACGATATGTGATCATAAAAGGAGCACACACATTAAATTAGGTTAACAAAAGAAGTCCTCCATAATCTTTTTTTTTATATAAATATTTTAGTGTTGTTTATGAGCCTAACAATGTCTCGTGTTAGGATTCAGTTATAACATTATTAGCCTTTTGACCTTAAACACGAGACAAGTAATTTACAACGAGCAACCATCCAATTAAGTTTAGAAGGACAAAACAAAATTACATATTAAAAACTTGAAACCTCTCTCAAAACATGTGTTAACTTCCCACGTTAATTTGAAATATCAGCCAATGACAAATAAATGATGATCCACTCTAGCAAGAGAGAAGAGATCAGGAAGAGCTAAGAACAAAAGAGTAACTCCAAGGAAAGGTTCCCATCCCATGCATGTTGCTGTGCCCGTGGTGTAGAGCCAAAGCCAACCAACCCATGAGCCGTCCGTCCAAACAGCAAGCACTCCACATGCCTGGTTCCCGAATCTTCTGATCTTTGCACGCTTCTTCTTAATTAATCCAATTAGTAGGGACAAACCCACCTCAATGAGACCCTCCTAACCACTTGATTAACCCACCCAGCTCGCTTTGACCGAGCCAATAAACAATTCCAAACCAGATTATTATATATGAACCAATCCCCTTAATTAATTACAGTACTTGAGACAACACACGACGTCCCACCTTTTATTTAGCTACCTAATTCAAGAGGCAAAGCGGCAAAATACGATAATAAACAGAAGGGCCAATCTCATAAATGTTGTTTAATGTCTACCCAAATTAACACATATAATTAAAAATATTAATAAAGAATATTAGAGGGTGTTTAATAATAATAAGCAAATTTAATATAGTAGTAGGCATACTAAATTTGGTGTTTGGAGGGTAATAGAATAGATAGATATATCACTTTCAAATGTTATAAATTCAAGAGCACAAATTATTTAGACACATAATTTTAGGATTAAATGTGACATTCATTCAATATTAATGATCATTTTTTTTATAATTATTTATAAACAATTACCGGCAGTTTAGTGAATAATCATTAATAATTTCTAACCATTAACTAATACATTAAAATTATGTATCCAAACATTATTTTTTATTCAAATTTGTTGTAATGATATTTTTTATTCTAAGATTTGTTATAATGATGTCCATTTACAAAAAGAGAAATAATAGGAGAGGGGTATCCGTATCATTATCTCTTAAACAAAAGTGCAAAAAGACTGTGAGACGGGCCACCACCAACTTGGCCTCCTTATTTCCATCTCTCTCCCTCTCTCTCCGTTAAAGAACCAAACACTCTCATCAAAAGCCTATCTCGCTCGCTCGCTTTCTCTCTCAGCTTGCTCATCTTTTCATGGCTCTTCTCGCTTCAGCACCGGAGGCCTCAGCGGCCGGAGCCAAGAAACAGCCGTCCAAGCGCAAGAAAAAGCTTGCCCAGAAGCCGCCATCTTGCTCATGGGACCAAATCAAGAACCTGCTCAGCTGCAAGCAGATCGAAGCCTCCGGAGTCCACGACCCCTCCAAGCCCAGCGCCGCTCTCGCCTACTCCAAGCTGGGCTCCTGCAGCTCCATCTGCAGCTTCCGTGACGTCGTCCATGGCAACACCAGCAGGGTCGTCCACCGAGCCGACAACTCGCCGGAGAGCAGCTCCCTCGGCCAAGAAACCCGCCTGCTCAGCCGCAAAGCCGTCTCAGCTGGGCCGCCCTCCTCCCGCTCCTTGCCCGCCCCTTCTTCCAGAGCCATGCAATTCAGGAAGCTTTCAGGTTGCTACGAATGCCACACCATCGCCGACCCTAGTAGGTGAGAATTGTGGTAATAATTATGTCACGAATGCATCTTAAACGTTTTATTATATATTATTACTATTCAAAAAAAGAGAGGAATTAAGGAGCTAGGAGAAGAGAATCATCCCTTAATTAGACTCCAATCCGTCTTGATGATAATTCTGATCATTATACATATATAATAATTGTAGATCGAATTGCTAGTATTTACAAGGAGTGAAGTAATTAAGTAGTTTTTTTGCATTGAAAATGGAAGGTACCCATCTCCGAGAAGTACAATCCGTGCTTGCTCAAAGTGTGGAGAGGTCTTCCCAACGACTGAGAGCTTGGACCTCCATCAAGCTGTTAGGCACGCCGGTATGTATTTACTCTGATTAATTTATAGTAAATTTTTTTATTTATTTATTAAAGTTACCATAATAATGGGGATCCTATGTCTCTGTACAACTGCGGTCCAAGATGAAGATGTTCAAGCATAATCTCACCCCATCAATCAAATCGGTCAAATAAAAGTGTGATTTTTTGACCAATGATTATCCTTCTCTCCCCATTTTTGGGGGCTGGTGAAATTGCCTAGCAAGCTGTCCCCCCCCCCCCCCCCCCCCCCCACCCCCCAAACTAGCTAGACGTTAAAATTAAAAACTTAGAATTAGAATCTTACAATTTTATGGAAAAAGAAGTACAACAGATACAATTATCAAGAATTTTGTATTATCATTTTCTCTTCCATTTTGGGCCTATGAACTGTTGAGTTCCAGCTGTCTCTTCAATGGGAATGGTACCCTCCGGGATGCTGAGTTGCCATCCGGTGGGTCAGATCGTAAAGATGCATCCAACGGCAATCGTTGGCATCATCAATGATCGGACCCCACTGACAGAGAATGAATTAAACGGCCGGAAGGAAATTAAATTATTCACGTTTCTCACAATTGATGAATGATGGATGGATGGTGCTGATGCGGTGCAGTTTCGGAGCTGGGTCCGGAGGATTCGGGTCGGAACATAGTGGAGATCATCTTCAAATCGAGTTGGCTCAAGAAGGACAACCCGGTCTGCAAGATCGAACGGATATTAAAGGTCCACAACACCAGCCGCACGATCCAACGGTTCGAGGAGTGCCGGGATGCCGTGAAGATCCGCGCCAAGAAGAGTCCCAGGTGCGCCGCCGACGGCAACGAGCTGCTTAGGTTCCATTGCACCACGCTGGCCTGCTCCCTCGGCGCGCGCGGCTCGTCCAGCCTGTGCGCCGCGGTGCCCGGCTGCGGCGTGTGCACCATCATCAGGCACGGCTTCCAACGCCAGCCGTCGGATCATGGGAAAGGAGTCCGGACGACGGCGAGCAGCGGCCGGGCCCACGACTGCCACGGCGGATCCGACGGTCGAAGGGCGATGCTAGTGTGCCGCGTGATCGCGGGACGGGTGAGGCGCATGGCTGATGATGCGCCGGCGGAGGAGGATAGCGTGTCGGGCGGGTCGTACGACTCCGTAGCCGGGTACGCGGGGATCTACTCGAATCTGGAGGAGCTCTACGTGTCTAATCCTAGGGCTATCCTGCCTTGTTTCGTGGTGATATACAAAGCCCTCGAATCCTAGCCGTTCAATCGGATGAGATTTGCTGATCCGGCTCTGCGCCTTGTGTATATATTAATTAATATTATCTTCTGGCTTGTTTTGCACCAAATCCAGGTTTGTTTTGTGAGTCTTATTTTTAAGTAAAAAAGGGTAAAATTATGGATTTGATTGTGGAGAGATATTAGACATTTATCATTTAACTTAGTTTTAGGTTAATATTTGGAGGGCGATAATAATTTTTATTTAATTGATTACATGGTAGCCAACTAACCATTCAAGAGATTGATCCCATCCAATTAATTCCAATCCATGACTATGTTAATGTTATGCACCTTCTCCAAACAAACAAATGAAAACTAGACTCACTTGCACATGGATTCATTGAATGAAACATCACTCCTCAAAACTGTATTGAAACACAGTTTATTCCATTGGTTTCTTCCAATCAGTTAGTACATCTGGTTCAATTAATAATAATAACAATATATATGATAAGATATTAAACTAATTGTACAATATATAATTGCCAACACAAATACATGGATGCATGAACCTAGCTGCTACATTGCTTGATCTGGAAATCCTATTCCTACCAGTAGTGTGTGATATAATATAATATATGATTTTTTATAAAACCCATTCAGATTATTGCTTTTATTAGCCAAAATGGAGTTCTCATTGGGCAAAGTATTAAAAGGGGTAATTTGGAGGGTTCCAGCAAGCATGATGCAAGCTGTAAAAATATATATAATTTATGTTTGGTCGTCGTCTGTGGCTGTGGGCTGCCAATTAAATCTAAATGAATTGAGAAATAATGGTGGATTAATTATGAGCACTAGTTTGCTTGGAAGCTACGTCTTGTCAGCAAACAAATCTCACTTGTGCATTTGGTGATGTGACTAAGATTCTAGTCTCACATATTTAGGTTTCTGTTGAGTGTTGACTTAAATCATTTGGCTGTACCATGCTAAGGTACAAAAATAACTGTTTCACATAAAAGCATGATATTGATATTGATAATCTTATTGAATTTGGGCTAGCCTAGCTATGATCATTAATTATCAAAGAAGAGAGGCCTCTAATTGAGGCCCACCTCTTGGATGACCAAAAAAAGCCCAATAGCCGCACTTTAAGTGTCCTCCTAATCTTGGCTCTATATATGGGCTTCCGTTATTGTAATGGCCTCCATATATATATATATATATATATAATAAATCAAGTGCCAACTGCCAGGTAAGTATTTTCAATCATATGAATCCTATTGTTAATTGTGCAGTTTGTTTGTTTGACTAGTGGTAGGGGAGGGTGTGTTGGTGCAGGACAGTAGTGGTTAAAGCATCATAATTATATCACTTGGGGGGTTTGTTCCGGGGGGGGAATGTGGAATGTTAATAAGACATGACATAATTATAGTGCTTCTAACCAAAATCATTATCTCAAGCCACCTCTGTCATCACCCCTTCTTTCTTAATGAACTCTTTGCATCATTAATTAAGGGCTCATTCTCTTCCAATTTATTATTATTATTGTACTAATTAATTAATATGTCCAAAAGCATTTCTTCACGTACCCAATACTTGTAATTTCCTGCTAAATTTGGTCTTCTCGCAATCCATCGAAACATCATAGCGAATGCGAATGGGGGTAATTAATGAACTTAAAGATGACACTAACAAAATTAGCAGTATTGGTCAATGAGCTTTGACTGATGATCGATCATCAATGGCAATGAAGGTTGCTGCTGGCTGCTTCAATTCAAAGTACAAAGCTGCTGCTGCTTCTGCTTTATTCTTGGCCTTGATTAAAAAATGAATCCAAATGATGCAAATGAAATGATCCCATCATGTTTCGAGCCTTATAAAAGCACCTCTCTCTCTCTCTCTGTCTGTCTACTCTACTCAGTACTCACCCTTAAAGCTGAAGCCATTCGAAACAAATGCTTAATTAAATTAACTTTGCAAATCATCATGCTTAATTAGTTTTATGTTGATGGGGGGATTCACTTAGCTACCCGCTTTTGTCCTTTTCTGTTCTGTGGATCGAATATTAATTAATAATTGCTTCCTTGTAAAAATTAAAAAAAAAATGAATATATTTTTTTAATTTCAAAATTAAGGGAAATGCCTCATCATACTAGCTAGCTATAAAATTGTTCGTTGATTGAATTAATTTAGATTTTATATTAAATCAAACTTGGACTAATCATAATCTGGGGGTGCCAATTTAGAATAAGAATTCATTAATCACAAAGTAAATTAAAATTGAACCACCCACATTATAATTTAATAGAATTTGAGTAATTGGATTCTGTTCCAAAATTAATTAATGGAATAACATCAGTTAGGTTGATTTAAAAAGTAAATTTGAGAAGACTTGACGCCGTGGTCCGTGGAGATTGTCGATTGAGGAGAGGAAAGGAAGATTAGAAATGTAGTTTTAATTTTTAGGGTTTAATTAGGACAATTTAGCCTTGAGATGATGGAATTTTAATTTCATTGTCTTAACTTTTAATACATTTATATTTTATTTATAAGTATTAGATTGAGTCGGGTCTCTAGGCGCAATTAACTGTTTAACTCAAACCATCAAGTCGAACAAAAAAAATAATAATAACCCAAAATCCAACTAATTAATTGGAAAAACCACAAATTTTCACCTTCAACCAACTCTCAAATCACATTTATTTGGATTAGTTGATAGGTTTAGTTAGCCACCCCAGTAGACACACCTAGATAGCTACTAAACTGGATCATAATAAAAGAACTTAGATTTTTATGGATGAACTGGAGTGAGTGAACTTATCTGCACCCTAATTTTCATGCAAAATAGAAATGGAAATGGAAATGGAATGAGAACAATATATATATTGTTGTTTCATTTAAGTATCAACACAGCTATGCCGTTTTGGAAACTAAGGGGTGAAGGGCCAAATGGCAACTGCTCATTGATTATTTCAAAACGTTTCATTTTGGAGCCCATGAATTTGGAGGACCAAAACAATAATCTCCCTCGTCGTTTTTTCAATTGGCACATTTGTTTTGTCATTTTGCCTGCTACACTAAGAGCTATTGATCTGAGCTTATAATCGTTGCTTTGCCTATTTAAACCTCTCATTTTCTTGGGATTCGAGCAAAGCAGTTGATCATTTTGTTAATTAAGGTTTCATTCTGTCTTCTCTATTTTGTTCTTCTCTGTACATGTTCTTCGTTTTCTCTCTAATTTCCTATAGGGTTTTGTCTCTAATCTTTATTTTTTGGTTATGAGACATTTTTGTTAGCAAATCTGTAAGTGTACAGTGAATGTGTGAGATATGCATATAGAGACTGTAATCGATTTTACTGATTAGTGTAGTGAACTTTTTTTTGTCAGAGTTCAATGTGAATATAACTTTATTTAAAAAGTGAACCACAGTAAAAAAAAAAAAAATCACTGTGTACCATTTATATTCTTTCAAATTTCTATTTTCGGTCTAAGTGTTTTAAGGTGGTCAAGTCTTGTCCTTGTCCCAACATATATATATATATATATATAGGTAGCCTCTCCAAAACAATGACATTAGGGCGCAAAACACACCTTATACCACACACTTAAAACACTCAAAGGAGTACGTGCCATATTTCAAAATACAGCTGCTTAGGTTTGAAGATAAAATCATCCACAGAAAACCACCCAATAAACTATGCTGAATATTTGCTAAGACAAGAGAAGCCCCATGCAAATGATTTGTTCACATGGTTTCTGAATAATATTTCTCATTGAGTTTGAGTTCTCTCTCTCTCTCTCTCTCTCTCTCTCTCTATATATATATATATATCAGCCTGCAGCTTCATCTCTTTTGATATATATATATATACACCTCACCAGACCAAAATCATAACACTTCACTTCCCGGAGATTGGTACAGAGAGAAATGTTCATGAGGCCTCAAAGAGAGAGCTTCATCATTCAAATAAACTCGTCGTCGGAATTCCAAGCTAGGGTTTCTCATCCTCGGTCAAAGCCCGTCAACTTCTCCGCCATGAAGCTCTTCCACCGCTTCCGGAAGATCCTGCTGCGCCTGGTCTTCTCTTCTCTTCCGCCCAGAGCTTCTCCGGAAGGGGCGGCTCCGACAAGACGATCGTGCGATGTTAAGATTGACCCTCCGAAGACTTCTTGCAGTTCCTATTACTACTCTTCCAGTTCCCATTACAACGAAGCCATTGCCGACTGTATCGAGTTCTTCAACAAGTCGGCGCAAGAGGGGGTTTTCTGGGGCAGGAAATCGGACGTGATGGTTTGAGAGGAGGTCGATCATGGGCTGTCCGTAACATTTCTTATTTTTATTATTTGGATGAATTCTTGATGCATGCATATATATGCAGTGGGTCGGGTGGAGATGGAAGAAGACGTAACGAGGGGTGTGTTGGTGAATTTGAAAGCTTATCTATCTCCGACTGTGCGCTTAATTAAGAAATGTATACTGAGAATATATAATAACGAAAATAAATGTTATTTTTACCTGAATTTTAATTACCAAGAACATTTTATTATTATTATTATTATTATTATTATGGAATTTTTGAAAACATATATAATTATGGATTATTTCTTTTAAAAATTAAGAGGGATTTCCAAACTCATTTCTCTTAAAAATATATTGTTTGTGTCTGTTGAGATTAATTGTCTTAATATTAATTTATATTTGGATTAAAGTATACTAATTAAATAATGTTAGAATTCAAAACCAATTGAGTTACGTACGTAGCAAAGAAGAAGAAGAAGAAGAAGAGAAGAAAACAAGTGGGTTTTCATAATCTCTTCATAAACAGAGCTGATTAATTAGATTATGTGAGAGGCATTAATTAAAGCCCAAAACATTATATATATCAGTCACTAAACAAAAGAGCCTCTCCGCCCACCTTGGGCCATTATTAATTAATTATATAAGATTTTCACGAAATGTAAATTAACAGCTAATTATTAATATTTAAAGCAAAACGTAATTTCCTTCCTTCCTTCCTTCCCAACTCAATCATCACTTTCAGGCTTGTGGTGGTGCCACGTCAGAGCTCCGTTTCTTCCTGGAGAAAATCGCACCCACCATCAGTGGGATCATCAATGGCTTCTTCATCTTCTTCTCCTTCTCCTTCTTCTGTTGCTGCTGTCTCAGAGAAGGGTTCCTCTCCAGCTCCGCATCTCCCTGTGGCTGTGGTACCACGACTTTAGCCAGCGATATTGGAGGATTCGCAAAACTAACATATCTCTTCTTCTGTAACTCGTTGCTGCAGGTCGCCGCTCTCCCTGGCTTGCCATTAAAGGCGGCTTTGTCGTCGTCTTCCACATGGAACTTGAGATCCTCGATGTCTATCTCTCTCTCCATTGCCGGTTTTTCTAGCTCCTTTTCCTTGAGCTGCCGGAGCTCAAGCTTTGTCCTTTCCAGCTCATCTTGAAGAGAAGAGAGGCACGTCGCCATTAGCAAGCTCTCTTCTCTTTCCCTCTCCAGGCTCTGCTTTGTCTCCTCTAGCTCTGCCGTCACCGTCCCAAGCTTGTTTTCGCCATACCCATCATATCCATTCCCTTCCTGCATCTACCACCAACCACGAGACCATAAGCCTTTGTGAGTTTATGTTCTTTAGATTCCCCAATATTAATTAATATTTGGTTGGTTATATAAATTTTAGTTTAGTATATTTATTTTTAATTATTTATGATATTATATATATATTTTATAAAAATTTTACTTTTATTTATTTTCATATTTTGTATATAATGGAGATATATGGTGATATTAATTATTTTAAAGAAAATATCAGTAAAATAATAAGTGATATATATATAGATATATTTATAATTTATAAGTTAAGTTTTGTTTAGAAAAGGTATAGTGATCATGTGAATGGGCATCTCTTGGAGGGAACCAAAGCAATCGATTCTCTATTAAAGCTTACAACTAGATTGTTATTGTTTAACAATTTATTAATTCATTCTTTTTGTTTATTATTATGGATGTAACTTTATTCCGCAGAGCTTGGCTATATATTATTTAAAGAAAATATATAATTAAACAAGGGAAAGAAAGAAAGAAAGAAAAGGAAAAAGAGGTTCCATCTAGGAAATGGTTATGTACTGTCCAGCTACATAAATATATACTTAAATTCATGTTTAAGTAAACACAAACACTTTCTTTGTTTGTTCTAGAATCTACAGTACTAACTATAATTGCATGCATGAGGAGGAACAATATTAATCCAACGTAAAATTACATCTTTCTCTTCAAGTAATATTATTTTTTGGGTAAGTATAGTATTCATGTAACATTAATAATAATCGTCAATAGAGTTGAACTATCTAATATATATATATATATATATATAGGTACCAATTAATCGAAGAATTCTGAGCATTTAATGGGTGAAAATAGTATCATAGTATTAACACCATGGACAAAGAAACTTGCTCCTGCAGCTAAACATTACACTATATATGTTTCATGAAAATGTTAATCTAATTACTAATACATACATACATTCATAAAGACAGACAGACAGACGTACATATATATAGATAGATGGATGGATAAATGATGATCTGAACCAAACGATTATCCGATTTATTTAAGAATTAATATTCTAACATTAAGAATTTAAAAAATTAAATACCAATTTCACACCATTGTGCGTACTAGCTAGTATTTAAAAAGGATATAGAAAGGTCATTTTGCAAATATAAACTCGCCGAGATTATTATACGTACGTAATGGGGGAATAGATAAACTGGCCTGGGCGGCCAGGAATTGGATACCTCTTTGAGCTTGGTGGAGTAGACCTCCCCGGCGAGAACTCTCTCTCCGAACAACAAAATAGCCTCCTTCACCGACCGGAACGGCGCCCTCGTGTCTATCTCCGCCCTCCTCATCACCGCATGATCAGCTCCGCCGTCATCCATGGCAACTCAGCTCCTCCTCGATCGATCGTTAATATTAATTAGTAATTATATAGCTCTCTCTCTCTCTCTTAAGACAGAGGGAAGAAGGAAGTTCAAAGGAGCAGGGGAGGAGAGAATTAGGGTAATATTATTATTTATGAGAGAGGGGAGAGGAAGGGAGGAGCTTCGTTACTTGGTGTCCACTTCACTGGAATTCTTTCTGTTACCTTGCTCAGATATATATATATATATATATTTATATATAGAGTCTTCAGTACTCCAAATGGAAATGAAATTTATTGTACCTATAGGGCCTTTAGTGATAAAGCCTAAAAGTTCGAGCCATCAAGGAGAGAACATAGAGCCCAAAAGAAAAGCAGGCCTAGCATAATGGAGTCTCCGAGAGACTCAAGCAAAAGAGAAGTAAGATATTTCTACCGGGGATGACTCAGGTCTCTAGGGAGAGTCTACACGGTTCCTGAACACCCTCTTCTAAGGCAGCTTTTATGGAAATAACGTACAAACGAATATCCGTGATTCCCTCCAATGACCGTGTGTAACTGAAGATTAATAACAACTTTGCAAAATGCAGAAGCTTCCATAGCTGACGACTCATTTTTCTAGGCACGCTATTTTACTCGAGTATTTGCATAAGAAATGTCCTATGTCTTCTTATTTTTTTTTTTAATGGCAGAATTCTTGAAACTCCTAGATGACTTTTCCCAAAAAATAAATATATTGCTGTGTATGAGTGACCACAATTGGCGGATTTGTTAGAAGTCAATCAAAAGTCCTAACATGCATGTTCACCAAACCCTTACCAAAAAAACCTTCAGAATGGTTCAAACAAGGTCACAAGTAGCTGGGAGTATGGTGACAAAAAAAAAAAAAAAATTGTAACTAGTCCCTTGAATCCATTAAGATATTGAGAGACCCTCTCGTTGGGGAATCCAAGAGCCTCTGAGACCATTCCACAAATAGTTCTTGTGAGTGAGTATGAAGATTTTTGGAGGTAGCATAAGAAGAGCACTAAAGCTCTCCAAGAGAGCGGTCTTTCAATAAAATGTTATGCCTCATACTCCATTACCCCTAACTCTATATAGACCTACGCAATAAGTGGGCAGAATGACCAAATAAGTAAGACCCAGTGAGAAACCATGTGAGAAAGTGTTTGGGAGAGCTAGCGAGATAACCTACTCCTCCTATAGACCCACCAAGAGAATTAAGGATGCTCTGGAGACCCTCTCGAAACCTATTCGACAGAAGGGAAAGGAATGCCGAAACTAGAGCGGCTAGAGCTGGCGAAGCAAGGATTGTCTAGCTGCGAGATGAAGGGGAGCACAAATATTAGCGTCCCATGAAAAAATTAGTCAAGGAAAGTGTTAAAAGCTGATACTCAGATAGTTTTAAGCGCACGAGAGGCAACTGATATAATGCAAATGATCGAGCAAATTTTGGAACAAAAGAAACTACTACCATTAGAAGAAGATCAACAGAGGAGGCGAATCCCCTTCACTTTTAAGATCATGGAGAAACCTCTCTCGTCCAAGTTCAAAATGCCAAGTTGGCTACGTACTCAAGCAAAAAGACTCTCGTGATCATATTCAAAATTATTACTCAATGATGTTGCTTTATAGATGATCAAAGGATAAGATAACGTGCCAAACTTTCTCTTTGACTATAGCGCGCGCCCCATTTTTATAGGCGTGTTATAACTTAAGATAATTTTGAAATAATAAATTTTTTTTCTATTCAAATTACTGTTGAACTATATCATTCCTCATATCCATCCCAAAATTTTCATTCATCTATTAATTCAAATGAAAATCATCATAACATCAAATTCAGAAACTAGAATCGAACCTTAACTTTAACATTAACCATAAATAAGGTTATACATCATCATTCTTCAAAACGTTCAAAATTCAAAATAGCAAAACATAAATACATTATCTATATAACATTCAATCAATGCATCATGCACTTTGCTAAGTGTCATTTCATGTTCCATTCATCCTCGTTTTTGCTACAGTCTCCATTTGGAACGTTTGAATATTTTAGGGGCAAAGCCCAGGTTAGATGATGAATCATCTAAATAAAAGTACAATAATCATATTTTGTGTATAGATGTAATATGCAAAATGTCATTTCGTTTTCCTTTCAGTTTGAACCAACCGTACCTTAATGTTATTCCCCATTTTTATGATTTTCTGACCATACCGAGATGTATAGATGCACCCTTGGTAGAACAGCGGTACCTATAATATCCCAAATTTTCTAAAGAGCTCAAGAGTAATTTAAACTTGGGTTATAGGTGAAATTATCAAAAAATTAGGGGTTTAAGTATAATATTTTACATTTATAAGTACCGAATCGACTGTAGGAAATATCCCAGAGTGTAAATGTCTAAGAAAAATGATATGGTCTCAATGAGTGTCCCGAGATAAGATTTATAGTATTAAAAGAAATTGAAATTGAAACGATTTTCGGTATTACTAAAATACAGCTTTGATTCAGGGTAAAAAATCGAATCATCATATGAGACTTTCAGAAAATAAACGGAACCTTGAAGAGGCTCCGGTTTCTTGTAAGGATCAAACCTGAGGTGGTTTCAAGATGAATCAATAGCCTGGTGAGGACACTAGGGGAAATCGTTATTATCGAGTAAGTTATGAATTATTAATTTTATATTTTCATTATCGTAATGCAAATTAATTGGAAGTTAAAGGGTGTAATTGTAATTTGAGAAATTATCAAGTGTAATTAAGATAAATTATGGGAATCAAATGTGTGAAATATATATTATATATATATAATATATGCATGTGGGGTTGGCTCTTTAATTGAGTATTTTTGTGAAAGAAATTGCAAAAGGAGTAATTTTCACCGAATGAAATTGCAAAATGAGCAATTTCCACCGAAAGAGTGCAGAGAAATCGAGAGTTTGGTCGGGGTGATTGGCCAAGGCAAGGCTTGGGGCTACTGCAGGTTTTCTATAAATAGGGAAGGAGAATGAAAGTGGAAGTAGTGCCCAATTCTTGAAATTTAAATAAAGAGAGAACGCTCGTGAGAGCTTTGGCCGAGGGAAAGTAGAGAAGAGAGAATGAAAGCAGAAGGATCGAGAGAGTGTGATCGGCCGAGGGGTGGACGGCCATCAAGCAGCGGCTGGTGGCAATCTGAAGCGGCAGCAGGCGTGCTACCATGGGTGGCTGAAAGCGGCTACAGCACGAGAGAGACCGAGCGGAGTTGGAGTAGCTGTGCGCGGTGGTGTAGGGGCAGCCAGTGGTGGCCACGGTGACTAGCGGTGTCGGCGGTTGCCGCTGACGATGGCTCAAGCAAGCGAGGCAGTCATGGCCAACGCGAAACGTAGCTGGGCAATAGCAGGTACACGACGATGAGGTTGGCGTGGGGGTGTCTCGTGGTGGCGCGAAGTCTGGCGGAGTAGACGTCGACCGTTGGTGGCGAAGCAGCCTGCAAGAGGTGGCCAAGGGGCTGCGCGTAGGCGCTATTCACGCACCAGGAGCAAGTTTGCTAGGAAGAAGAAGGATGGAGGAGAAAGAAAGGAAGAAGAAAGAAAAAAGAAAAGAAGAAAAATAGAAGACAAATTATGGAAAAAATGGAGAAAATTGTAGAAAATTCCTAAAAAAATCTAGGAATTAATTTAGGCTTAGGGAGCATGCCCGGAACCAAAAAATTGATCAGGCACGCGTTTTGAGATTATGACACGCATATCGAGGAAGCCTTACAGGCTAAGTTAAGGTGAGTAAAATTTCTTAAAAAATTTTAAAAATTCAAGAATTTTATTTTATGAATTCTTATAGTGAAATATTTGAAAAATATTTAGTTGGATTTATTAAGGAAAAAATAGGAAGAAATAGAGAGAAAAATAAAGAAAATGCAAGAAATTATGAAAAAATAGGTTTTAATACTTATTTAAATAAATATGATGATTATGGTACTTTGAGGCTTAAGTTGAAGTGACTTGTGCAAATTTTAAGATTGGCACGCAAATCGAGATGATACACGTATTTCGCGATAATGTTCGAATATCGAGGTAGCCCGATAAGCTTGAGAATGTAAGTGGTTCGACTCATAAAACCTGAGTTTAAGTAAATAATTTTATCATGTTGTCATGCATTGATGTGAATATGTTCATGTAGATTGCATTTACATGTATTGATGATGAAATATGCATATGTGCACGATGATATTATTGATCATGCATTCGCATAAGGGTTTGAGAGTACGGGCCGGGACCATTGCTCTACCAAGGATGCACCCATACACCTTAGCCTAGAAAGGAGACTGTAAAAATGGAAAGTAGCAATAAGGTACAATTGGCTCAAATCGAAATGAAACAGAAAAGAACATTTTGTATCTATGCACGAAATATGTTTATTGTTCCTTTACTTAGATGATTCATCATCTAACTTGAAATATTCAAATGTTCCAGATGGAGATTATAGTAGAAACGAGGATGAATTAGGCATGAAATGGCACTTAGCAAAGTGCATGATGAATTGAATGTATATTATGTAACTAGTGTATTTAAGTTCTGCTACTTTTGAATTTTGAACGTTTTGAGGAATGATGATGTATAACCTCATTTATGGTTAATGATGATGTATAATTTTATTTGTGAATAATGTTAAAAGATTAGGTTCGATTCTAACTTTCGCATTTGATGTTTATGATAATTCTCTTTTGAAATAGATATATAAAAATTTTGGGATGGATATGAGGAATGATATGGTTTAGCAATAATTTTTAAGAAAAAAAAATTATTATTTCAGAATTGTCCTAATTTATAACACGCTTGAGAAAGTGGAGTGTTACAGTACCGATTCGTACTCTCAAACCCTTATGCGATGTATAGTCAATAATATCATCGTGTACATATGTACATTTCATCATAGCATGTAATGCAATCTACATAACATATTCACATTAAGAAATGACAACATAATAAAATCATTTACATAAAATCGGGTTTAGTGTTAAACCACTTGCCTCAAACGTATCTCAGAATATCTTGATTCACGTACCAGACTTTTAATATACTCAATTCGGAACTTCAACATACCTTGACCATCATATTTATTTAGAAATATCAATATTCCATTTTTCCTAATTTCCTCATAATTTTTCTTTATTTCTTCCTATTTTTCTCAATAAATTGAAACTAAATATTTTTCAAATATTTTCTCAACTATTTCTCTATAACAATTCATAAAATAATTTTCCTGATTTTCTAGAATTTTTTGAAAAATTTTACCCACCTTAACTTAGTCTTTCAGGCTTCTTTAGTATGCTTGTCGTGATCTCGAAATACGTGTCCAAATAATTTTTTGGCCTCAAGCATGCTCCTCAAACCCTAAATTAATTATTTAGAATTTTCAGAAACTTTCCCTTATTTTTTCCTTATTTTTTTCATTTTCTTTTATTTTTTTATTTTTCTTTTCTTCTCTTCTTCTTCTTCTTCCCCCCTGCCCCCTGCCCCCTGCGCACGAATTGCCATGCCTGCTAGCCCCCTGCTCCACCGGCCACCTTCGTGCCCGCCGCTATAACCAGCCACCGCGGGCTACTTTTGCCGCCGAGCGACCATCACCACGCGCCATCACCTCAGCTACCTTCGTGTGCATCTTCGCCGGCCATATCCGTGCGGTTACACGCGGCCATCGCTGTCGCTGCTGCGGTAGCCTCTGACCACTGATTGGTCAGCTTCAGCTGGCCACCGTCGCCCATCTCCCTCTTGAAGCTCACTGCTTCTTTCTTCTCTGCCCAAGCTTTCTTCCCTCTTCCCCATTTATAGCCAAAGCACCACCTATCCTCACTGCCTAGGCCATCACCCTACGCATCTACTAGCAGCATGGAGCTTGCAAGGAATGGCTATCAACTTTGCAGATGAATGGGCATTGCGTGCACAGACACGCATATATATATAATTATATATATTACACTATAATAATAAAAAAAACTTACATTTAAATCCAAAATTTTGTCTCTATTTCACTTGGGCAATTCTCTAATTGCAATTACACTCTCAAATATCAAATTAATTTGTATTACGACACTAAAAATTCACATTTAATAACTCACTAGAGCCACTTTAGGATTGATTTTTGCAAAAAAACGGAGCTCCTTT
The DNA here is from genome assembly GCF_014633365.1 of Diospyros lotus. Lineage (NCBI taxonomy): Eukaryota > Viridiplantae > Streptophyta > Magnoliopsida > Ericales > Ebenaceae > Diospyros > Diospyros lotus. The sequence goes on from NC_068345.1 coordinate 30,556,109, forward strand.
AAGGTTCCGTTGACTTCCCGAAAGTCCCCTACGAAGATTCAGTTTTTCAGCCTGAATCGAAATTGTACCGAAAACTATTTCAATTTTGATTTCTTTTAATACCATAAATCCTATATCGGGATGCTTGTCAATACCATATTCTTTTCCTTAGATATCCAAGCTCCAGACACCCTGCAGTCGATTCGATACTAATAACTGTAAAAAATTATACTTAAATCTATAATCTTTTGATAATTTCACCTATGATTCAAGTTTAAATTACTCTTGAACCCTTTTTAAAATCTAAACATTCTTTCATTTTTAAAAAAAAATTCGTTCTCAAAATTTACCATATATTCTAAATCTCAAAATTTTATTCTCGAAATTAGCACTTGACTGATCAAATAACTAGGGAAGAACATAACTCATTACTTTATTTCAAATAATCCTGTTGTAGCTCTTCACAGGTGATCAAATATCCTAAGAAAAACTATATTGTCTATAATCATCTCTTAATCACAAGACTTTTGACACGTATATCCTATTCAAAACTTGAGAATACTATCGCACATCTCAAAATTAGAACCTTTGGGTAGACCATGCATGCTCATCAATCCATAGACAAGTACACTTGCCAACCACACATGCCTTTCAAATTTCTCTTTCAAAGCCCATAACCACATAATTCCGTCCTTGGGCCACGAGTCTCAACTCAAGTTCACATCTAAGTCGGTACATACATCATCATAATGAGCCCGCGACTCTCATATCCACATCATGAATTTTCAATTTGCTTTTCACCAGATTATCCAATCGTTATCATTATACATGTCACTTCTCTATTGTCGATTTTCCACGACGTCATTTATCATGCTTTGATATTTTTTTAATCTTAACATAAAAGTCAATCTCAATACATCTTGACTTCTATCGAATTAATCCCCCAAAAAATATCAAACTATTTCATGTATCCTTTGAACCTCAAACGTCACAAATATGTATCATTACATATCTTGTCATCACTAGGTTGTTTCATAGGCTTTCAGACTGGCACAACAAGTCAGTGGTCCTACCGCATCACCTTGGTTATCACATGTCCTCGATGATTTTTATTCTCGAAACTAGCTATGCCTCACCTTAAGTCATTTCAACTTAATCATTGTTTGATCTTTACTTGTGTTAGTCTATTCGAGACTTCTTAAAAATTGTTGTTTCCTTATTCTTGTAGGTATTCATCACCCGTTATAACCTCAAGTTTCTGTCAATTGTCCACAATTATCTTCTAATCATATCATATAACTATTTCATCAGGAAATCTTTATTGATAGATTCTATCTCTGTCCAAATCCTCATTTCGTAATTTAACTTTTAATATCAAACAAAATCAAATAACGTCTTCCAAATCTAGGAATACTAATATTCTTATATCGTTTGCACATAACATTTGTTACTTAGCAGTCATAGTACAAAAAATCCATAATTTAGTGACGGATTTAGCGACGAATTTTTTTTATTGCTAATTAGAGACTTCTCAATTATGGACATTCCATCGCTAAATTTCTTAATTTTTTTAAAATTTTGCGACCGAATATTTGATCACTAAATAATTTTTAATATTTTTTATTAAATTAATATTAAAATTATTTAGGAAAGAAATATTTCGTCGCTAAATAATTAAAAATTTTAAATTAAATTAAAATTATTTAGAGACAAAATATTCTTTAGTTAAATAATTAAAAATTTTAATTTATTTTTATTTTTTAGCGACTGGTGGGACCGTCTCTAAAATTTATATTTTTTATTTAATTTATTTTTATTTTTTAGTGATAAGTAAGGCCCCGTCGTTAAATTTTAATTTTTTATTTAATTTATTTTTTATTTTTTAGTGACGGAGTTATCTTGTCGATAAATTTTATATTTTTTATTTAATTAAATTAAAATTATTTAGTGACAAAATATTTCATCTCTAAATAATTAAAAAATAATAATTTATTTTTATTTTTTAGTGTCTGGTAAGACTCGTCACTAAATTTTAAATTTTTTTATTTAATTTATTTTTATTTTTAGCGACGGCTATGGCCTTGTCGCTAAATTTTAATTTTTATTTAATTTATTTTTTATATTTTAGCGATGGGGTTATCCTGTCATTAAATTTTATATTTTTTATTTAATTAAATTAAAATTATTTAGCCACGGAATATTTTGTCACTAAATAATAAAAAAATAAATTTAAATTAAATATATTTACCAACAAAATATTTTGTTGCTAAATAATTAAAAAATTAAATTAATAATTAGGAACTTTAGCGACAGTACTAATCTGTCGTTAAAAAGCAAAAAAATAAATTAAAACAATAAAATTTATTAATTATGTATTAAATAAAGATTAGATAAATATTAACATTTATTCACAATGGGAGGTACTCCTCGCCAAATAGTTGAAAAAATTAAATAAAAAATAATTTTTTTAATATTAAATACATATTTTATGTATTTTATTTACAAACCAAAATATGTAAATTGATATGTATTAAACTTAATCAAGTAAAACTTAAATATTTAAGAGATTAATTAATTACAACATTTAAGTGGTACATTAGTTGAGTTAAAAATTTATAATATCTATTTTTTTAAGTATTAATTTATGAATTTAAAAGATTTAAAATTTAAAATCTTAATTTAAAATAAAATTAAAACGGCTGGCAACTAAATGTAGTATATGATTAATATGTGCAGTGTATGTGTTAAGAAGGATCGCAGCTCGAACGGTCGCGTGCATGTGCACACGGAGGACTAGGGATCGAAATTGAGAAGGGGAAGAGGAGTGTGCTAGGAAAATACACGTGGTGGCTTAAGGGGGTGCCACTTGGCGTGTAGAGGCAAAGCCATTTGTCGCCTGCAAGGCCCACGCACACGTTCGCCTGACATGTGCAATGATCATTTTAATTTTTTTAAAATAAAAGTCAGTGATGGAAACGCCCGTCGCTGATTAGCAACGGAACTGTTTCTGTTACTAATTCTAATTTATTTTAATTTTTTTAATATTTAATTTTTTTAATTGTGTATTAGCGACGAAAAACTTTTTGTCGTTGAATAGCGACGAAATTTTCCGTCGCTAAAATAATTTTTAATTTTTAAATATTTTTTATTTTTTATTTTTTTAATCAGCGAAGGAAATTTCCGTCGCTGATTTGTGCCATCGCCAAATTCCGTCGCTAAAATTTATTGACGCCATTTTTAGCGACGGGAAGCTGCTCGTGGCTAAATCCGTCGCTAATTTTTTTAGTAAAGAATTTTGATATTTTGGTGACGGATATTTCCGTCACTAAATGTCTTTTTTCTTATAGTGTCGTACTAATACTTATTCACTCATATACCCATGACTCTAATAAGTCCTCATAATTTCTGAAGTGATCATCAAATAATATTTTATATCATTAGATTAACCATTTGATCCTCAAATTGCTTGAATTAATTATCGAGTGATAACATTTTATATCAATTGACTCTAGCCATGCTCGATCCTTAAGGCACTATCTCATGCTAATTGACTATAATCATATTTTACCATATGGAAATCATCTGATTTCTTTTGTCGGAATTGACCATACTTCACAAGATCTATTATCCTGATTCGATCATGACTTAATTATACATGTGATCACTGGCTCTTTTGACTTATAGTAAATCATAGCATAGGTTCACTTGCCAACTTGCAATCTCCCGATTACTCAACTAGACTTGTTCCTCAACTTCAAGTGTCTAATCGTCTTGACAATAGTGCTATTAACTTTATTCGTACTATTATAGCCTCTTAGTCCACACAATCTATGTCGTCATTATTATCTAAACAAAATCTTGTGACCTTATTAGACGTTTATTTAACCTCAAGCATCACAATGAAGACCCATTCATCCCTCATCTAGAGCCACATATGACCTTAATATTATAGCAACGGTCTATTTTACTCCTCGATCATCAGTACATGAACGGTGGCTTAGTTCACCATTGCTATGGCTAATACACGACCAATCTTCTTCTTTTCCAATCCTAATTTAATAGCTAGATCATTCTGACCTTCATTCATGTCTTACCAACTATCCTCTACTCGTAATTCTATCAATCGTTTTGAATAATTGTCAACTGTTCTATCACATAATATATAGATTTTAGTTAACAACCTTGAACCAACAATTCCTAAGTTTTCTTTCATTGATCCCCATGCATCTCCATATCCGAGTACACCAGTATATCATCAATAAACATAATCGCTAATGTGACTTTAATGCAACTGGTGCATTGGTCAAACCATAAGGCAACATCAAATCACAACATAAATGTTGTTCTAGAAATGTCTCATTCCCTTGCTCTCGATCGCGCATCAATCTTATAAAATATCCTAGCCTCTTGCAGTTGGTTAATAATTCATCAATTTGAGGTAAGAAATATTGATTCTCAATTATCATCTCTTTTAAAGCCTGATAATTTAATACCCTCAGTCAAGCTACACGTAACTAAGCATCCAATAACTCAACTTTTCCTATTACGACCTGTCATCCTGACATATCTGCCATCACCTATTTCTCTCAAGCACGTCAAAGATTCACACAATCACAAAAGTAACAATCCATAACTACACCATTAGCTATAACAAGTAGGTACTTATGTCTCTTATGGTACTCCAGTCTTTGTTGGATTCCTTCTTAAAAAACTCTGAAGTTTTTACCACAAATCCTTAGGTTCTCTATAGCCCTTAAAATCAATCCTTAAGGAAATTCCTCAGTAATCCCAAACCAATTTATCTATGAAGATCTTAGTTCAAATCACGTTACCTGGTTCCAACTATTTTTTGTGAACAACCAAACCTCAGAACCTCCAAGGATTCTTTACCTAAGTATACCTTGAATCTCATTAATGATTCAGGTCCTCATGCGAATGCACAAGGCATAACTTATTCGTGTGACCCTTCTCGCAGACTTCCAAATCCTTAAGCTCACTTGGCACACTGAACCATAGTCACAAGCTTTGTTGACTAGGTCTCTCATTATTACTTTTATGGTCGAAATAGCTTAACAAGCAACTCTTGTGGTTTAGGTACACAAACTCTAATTTGAAATGAGATTACTATCTCACAATTCATTGTCAAGGCTTTGGACTAGCCATGCTTTACTAACCAAAATCTCATTCCCGAGATTTCATTGCCTCTCGTATTTCGTTCTTTAGATCCAATTGACTATTGACATGTGATCATCAAATTAGTTTCTTCTAGGCATTACACTTATCGTCAGTTAGCACACAAGTTGTCACCCTAATCTTAGTCACATAGTAGGCTTACTCCTACACCAAGCATTGACCCCCATATGGGCATGCCCCGGGTGAAACTACACGGTCTCGTCATAGTCTTTCAGGAACTATCAGTCACTGTCATTGCCACATGTCGAACTCCTACTACAAAAACATATGCCTTAGGCCCTCATTGCCAGTGATCACATCACTGAACAGGTAGTGCCTATAAGGCTCACGAGCATGCATCAAATCTACCATGTCCACTTTATACAATGGATAGCTTTTTCCATGCAACCCAACTCTTTCCTAAAGGCATATGCTAAAAATGACCCATCCTATGATCCTACTAGCATGCCGCACTAGACACCGAGGTTAATCTACCCTTCGAGCCTCACAATGCTCGTCTCAACCAACTCACAAGATGACCACGAACCCAGATGCAATTCTTTAAATAGGACACACAGTCCACATCCAAGACATTACTTGCTTCTTTCTCCTTAGATCGTGTCTTCACAATACGATCCATCTTATTTGGGGTTGATTCCTTAGGCTTCCAGCCTTGTTCAACAAGCTAGTGGCATACCTCACACCCTAGTCCATTGGGACTTGGACCCATTATCTTAGCCAGTGTTATTTTCCTATCCTTAGAATATAAATATCTTAGTATATCATCATATCTTTTTGCCTTGACCCAAACTCTAGGGTTCTCGATCTACACATTTCATTTTCAGAATCGCTAATTTATCCTTACATTTGAATCTCGATGATTCATATTATCCATTCCTGAACCTAATCTTGACAGCTAGGTTACTAACCTTCTATGACTCGATCATTTCGATAACTACCAGTTACCCCTTCATTCGGTGTAAGAATTTTGACTAGTGATCTCAAATCAACTGACCTCAAATCAACAGTCTTCTAATCTCATGAGTCCGTAATCATAGTTATCGAATCAATCTTGCATTTGAACCATAGCATCGGACCCTAACTTTAATAGCTAAATCATTTCAACCAACTGTACTCTGAATATCCTCACATCAATATCCTTTAAGACTTCAATTGACAATCCCCGAGCCTCTAAGTAGGGACTTCATTCTACGAACCATCTATGATTCGACCATTCTTGATAACTATCAGTTACCCTATCATTCATCATAAGTACTTTAACTAATAATCTTAAATTGACAAATGAATCCTCCAATTCCTATCATTTCCTTCCTTAAGATTTGTTCTAAATCAACAATCTCTAAACCATCAACAATCCCTAAGTCGCCAAATAAAATTTTGCTCTAATACCAATTGTAACACCCCATTTTCCCAGCGTGTTATAACTTAGGACAGTTTTAGGATAATAAATTTTTTTCTATTCAAATTACGGTTAAACCATATGTTGGGATTACATAGATCTTATCATATGCGTAGCGAAAATTAAAATTTAGTTTACAGGTATCCCGTTTTTCAGAAATTATGGTTTAACTAATTGGAAACAAAAACGAAAGGTTACCTCTTTTGATGAAATCCGATTTCACCGTTAGATTTCTCGCCGTTAATCCTCCAAATGTAGGATGCCAAGTCAGTCCACCCAAAATCACTTCTATCCAAGAATTTCAAAGAGAATGATAAGTAAAGAAATTTTTCAAAAAAATTTCTAACTTACCTCTTTGGATTCAAGAACACTTCTTCAAAACTCTCTCAACCTTCAAATGATTCAAGAAGACTCAAATGAAGTAAAATGAAGAGATTAAGAGCTTATATATACATTAAATGGGTTGGGCTTCTCAAGCCCATTCCATTTAATGTAATTGGGCCAAGCCCAAATCATTTAAGTTAACTTGAATCCAATAGTCCTATTGGACCAAGCCTAATGTGCTAGCAAAAGGCCCAACCCAATTAATGATTAAACAATTATATTCATAATATAATTATTTAATTATTCTTATTTATCTTATAAATAAATACACTATTATTAGTAATTATAAAATTACTAATTTATCTATTTACTCATTGAAAGTGATTTCTTTTTGGGTGGGACTTTCTGGGTTCACAAATAAATTGGCAACAAGAATAATCAACAATTAATTCTTGTAAATCACGAGTGACATCTAGCAATATGTCATGATTACTGTAACGCCCTGTTTTCCCACAACGAGCGTTAACTCGAGATTTCGGGAATATTTTTTTTTTTTCAACATCGAACACACAACATAAGTCTCTCAATACATATACCTTCGTCATAATCATTTCCCGTCAATCCCGATCGTACCTTCTTAGCATATCAAAATTTAATAATAAATAAACTAAGACAGGTATCAACAATCACATCAGCGGAAGCAAGATCGAAACCTCAATGATATATAACCGACAATTCCTTTACAATAACCAAATCGATGTTTCACATGAAAATATCAAAATATTACATAACCTCTGAACATCGTAATCATGGACAAAACCTACGAAAACTAAACATAGCCGCTACATCTCGATGATATTCTTTCCCTTGGCGCCACCGCTTTCACCTGGAACGTTTGAATATTCCAGGGACATAGTCCAAATTAGATGCTGAATCATCTAAGTGAGAGTTCAAAAACGTTTTCATGCAGATATGAAAAATCATATACAAAATCGATAAATCCCGACATGCACCAGCCTAAGAGAATCCCGCATAGCACTTAACCCTAACTGGGGAAAATGCAATCTCTCTAAAGGCGACACAACCACTTCGGCCCATTGGCAAAACAATCCTGCTTAAGAGGGACAACCTCGACATATGAACCCGGGAATCACCCCATTGTCATTGTTAGGCTTTACGCTCCAACTCAAAAGCATTCCAAAACCCAACGCAACCCTAGCCCCAAGAGTGTCACACCAGCACTATCCTCGGAATCGACGTCACCTCGGCATTAATGCTATTGCTCAAAGGAACCTGGGGTGGTGTCCACTTGCAGCCCCGCCACTTGAGCCAACAACCGGGGTGGTGTCCACTCTCAGCCCCGCCACTTGGGTCCCGTAGGGTGAAGTCCGTCTCAGCCCCGTCCCAAGTGGGTCACCTAGCATTAATCCTAGGTACGCATCCCGAGTGCTGTCACTCTGGGCTACGTCACAAGTTACCAACCCACGTCCCACATGGACGACACAAAACAAGCCAATGTCGAAAAATCATAACATGCATAAAAATCAACATCTCAATGTATGCAATTTACTGTACGAAATTCAATGCATGTGTAAATAACTGTTTGGACAGCCATAATACACCAGGCCATAGGGATGAGCATTCACAGTAAACCATTCACATGTCACTCAAGGTCCCTTCGGGTAGAACCACTCATAAGTCAAAACAAAGTTGGGGGCGAACACTCACAATAACCATTCATATACCATAAACGAGTTTTTCGATAGAACTACTCACCTCGAAATGGGTGCCTGATCGACCTCGATTCTTGTGCCCGACGCTCTTATAATTCAACCTCGAACTTCAATGATACCCTAGACATCACATTTGTTCAATTCCATATCAATATCTATTTTTTTTTCCAAATTTTTCATAATTTCTTCCTATTTCCTCTATATTTTCCTCAAAAATTCTGATAAATGCCTACTCAAGATTTTTCCTTGATTTCTCTTCATAACAATTCATAAATAATTAATTTCTAACTCCCAAAATTTTCTAAGGATTTTCCAATACCTCTTCCTATTTTTTATAAGCCTTATTTACTTTGAAAATTACAAAATGACTATTTTCTCCAACATTTTTTCAAATTTTCTTGCATCATAATTCATAATTTATTTTTCTTAAAATAAATAAAAAAATTTTGAAATTACTTGAAACCTCACGCGCCCTCACGCGCTTGCGCGTGGCTGATGCGCGTGGCAGCCGCGCGTGCACAGCACGCGCCCTTTCTTCTCCGTCGAGATGGTCGCCGGCCGGCAACCGTAATTTGGTGCCGATCACACCTCTTGGAAGCTTACTTCAAGTCGATCCCGATGCTACCATTTTTAGACCGAAAGACCTCCGGCAAGGCCCTCGATCGGGCCGTTTTAGGTGCGGTATGACCGACCGCCTCCCTTTTCCGATCTGTTCCAAAGCACCTTCAAACCACTTCCAAAATTCACGAAAATTTCCAGAAAAGCTCCTCTCGCCTCAAGGATCAAAAGCCCCTTATTGGCTTTCCTTGATTCGCTCTCAAACTTGAGCGATTTGGTGCTTCAATTCGGCCGAAACCCTTGGCTATTTATAGCCAAATCCGACCCCCACGTGGCCGATCTCCGGCCAAACCTTTCTCCACACGCTTCCTAGACTAGCCTAGACCATTCCCTGATGGTCCTAGGCTGTCAAATGGCCGGATTTTCCGGCCACAAATCGCGGCCAATCTGCCATGCCAGAGCAATTTTATGAAAATTGCACTTTAGCCCCTTGAAATTTTTCCTTTGCATTTTGGTCCTTATCCTCAAGCCCCTGATCTTTCTAATACCCTCACTAAGACCCTCAAAATTAGAACTTCTCATTTTTCCCTTGAAGTTTTCAAAAATTTACCGTTTTGACCTCCCTCGGGCATTTTTAGAAAATTACACTTAGGCCCGACTGATTTATTTGACCTCAAATCCACTCGATTCAACTTGAAACCTCTTAAGGGTTGTTCTATACATTGAATACTAGTCCTTGATACTCTCCATTGACTTTTTGGATGTCGTTTACAGCAATTCGGTAATACAACCTAATTGGCAGCTGTATTTTTACTGTACCGAAAACTGTTTCTGATCTCATTTCTTTCATCACTAAAAATCATAATTTTAATTGCTCGTCGGTACTATACCATTTTCCTTGACTATTGATTAGTGGTTAATTTTATAAAAATTTTGTTATAATTATACCCTTCTTTTGATCTTAAAAATAGTTTAAATTAGATATTAATATATATTTTATGGTTATATGCAAGTTTAAATTGAAAAATGAATGAAATGAAATTTTAAAGTAAAATTTAATAATAATAATAATAATATATAAAATTATATATAATACATATACATCATTATATGCATGCATGTAATATATATATAATATAATATAATATATATATGTGCCATGTGTAATACATATATATAATATATAATTTATTAATAACATTAAATTATTTTTATTTTTTTAGGCATGAAGAATTCAAGTCCATGAAGACTTAAAGTCCATGAAGAATTCAAGTCCATGAAGAAATCAAGCCCATGAAAAATTAAAGTCCATGAAGAATTCAAGCCCATGAAGAATTAAGGCCCAATTTGAGCAACCCATGGAAGATATTATTTGGAGAAGGCCCAAGGATTATTTTTAATCCTAATGAAGATTAAAAACCAATTTATAGAAATCTATTTTTATTTTTTATGTGAGAGCTTTATTAGGTGTGTTTTTTAGCTAAAATCCACTTAACTATTAGGTGGATATTATAGCTAAAATCCATTTAACTTTATGAATGCTTTATTAGGTATGTATTTTAGCTAAAATCCATTTAATATTAGGTGTGTATTATAGCTAAAATCCATTTAACTTTAAGTGTGTGAGTGCCCATTAGATATAATTATGTCTAGTTGAATAATTGAAATTGTGTGGTTTGTATTGCATCTTGTGGCCTATAAATAGATCACTTGATTGCATTTGTAAGTGTGATTATTATTCTTGAATCAAAGTTTAGTTGTTTCCTTATAATTCTCTCTTTGAGAATTGTTCTTGTTCTTTCCCCTTTTCTTTAGTATTCTCTCTTGTGATCTTACTTCCTTCCTTTCTTCTTTTAAATTCTTATGTCATTTATTATTACTTTATTATTCACCGCCTAAATGGCCGGTTAATTTGTGCCTTTAAATTTCTGCAATTTTCATTCTTGTCATTTAATTGTTCACCGCCTAAATGGACGGTTAGTTTATGCCTTTAAATTCTTGCAATTTTAATTCTTGTATTTTAATTATCTACCGCCTAAATGGCCGGTTAGTTTCTTCTATTTTAATTCCTGTCATTTAAATTCTGTTATTTAAATTATGTCATTTAAATTGCTGTCAATTAATTTAATAGAGATGAGTAGCTAAATCTAATCTTGGGTTAAGGCAAGGACAGTGTCTAACGCCAATGATTCCCAAAGAAAGCTACGCTTTAAATGAGTAACATTGGTTTAAACTTCAATATGAGTGTGTTTTGATTATTGAAAAATCACTAGGTTTGGATTGGAGCGTAAGCCTAACTTAGAGCTTTCATGTCACGCATGAGAGTTACTAGAACTGGAAACGCTATCATACCCAAACCCGGATGATTAATTTAGTTGTTTTGTGTATTAATTGTAATTGAATTTATGGTAGTTTCTTAAATTAGAATCCCGCATATCATGTATGGGGATTGCTTAAACTAGAGCTATCATTATCTTTAATTGCATTTAATAACAAATCCTCATATCTGAAATTAAATTAATGTTGCTAATCTTTTATGCTAATATTTGGGAATCAACGGGTTGGCACTGAAATTGTCTTAACTCAAGTACTTTCCAATTTCATATTCTCACGTTTAGTATTTATTTCAACTTCTGTCTTGCTTTATTTTCTAGTATTTGTTATCTAAAAAAATCATAAAAAAATCATGTTATCAATCCATCTAAATGCGTGTGCATGTGTGTGACATTCTTTTTTTTCTTTTGCCATAAATAAATCTCTCAGTGGACGACCTGGACTCATTCAGAAAATATAAATTTAAATTTGGACTACAACTGCACTCGTACACTGACGAGTATAAACCTCTCACCTAAACAAAGAAAAAAATATAAAATTTTTATTGTGTTTTGTTTTGTGTTTTAATTGCAGGGTGGGAGTGCAGTCAACTATCTAGAGTCTGAGATACTCCCTCTGATTAATTCGGTCGTCCAAAGCTGTGTTAGTGTGCCCTATAGTCTTATTTTCCCAAAATTCCAATTATGCCCTTTATCAAACATCATTTTTATCCTCAAAATTATTCTCGGGTGTTACAATTACCCAATTTATTGTGAAATGGGTATTATGAACCTTTTACTACGTTATCATGCAATACGGTCCCTCTATCATCCTATATCCCGACAAGATATGAGATCATGGTCAGTAGGTTAAATCTCTTAATCTCGTCATATGACCAAATTCAAAATCAATCTTGACTAATTATGACACAACCCATATGGAACAAATTCCATCGTCATATTACCTCGGCCAAGGATTTATCGTCAAGTGATTATTGGATCGCATAAGATATCTTCCTCATAAATCTCGAGGTGATAGATTCCATGTCTGATGCACACATACCTCATGTATCACTGAATCAGGCACATAGATACGTATGATTATCCTTGATTAGAATAACCACATAATATCGCTAATATCCTAATCCACCAATACACAGATATCCATGTCATCTCAGGTCTAAGGACTAGTTGCAAAAATCACAGCTAACATTCAATCACTGACCCGTGAGAAATAACCCATGTGATTTAATGTTAACAGTCTCGTTCAGTGAACTCGTTCTTATAACGAGCACCCACTCATCTTCCTTTTATATCTCATATAGAATGGTACGAGACTCACCAACCTTATCTTTCAGTATCTCACACTGAATAAGGAAAAAGACGATATGCTGGCCTTTACGAGTTGTTATTATCCAGATTATGAATTTTTCGGCCAGGAACATGTTTATAGTATAACGAACTGTGGATTATCTGGCAAGAATGGTATCCACTCCTTATTATACTAATGGATGTATGTTTTATAATTTAAACCATATTGCAATTTAAATAAAACATAAACTTGTCATTTAAATAATATTTAAAGAATTACAAAATCGAGTCCCTTTTTGTCACTAGAATTGGTTTTTAGGGCTCATATCTAACACCATATCATTCCTCATATCCATCCCAAAATTTTCATTCATCTATTTCAAATGAAAATCATCATAACATCAAATGCGGAAGCTAGAATCGAACCTTAAATTTAACATTAATCATAAATAAGGTTATACATTATCATTCCTTAAAACGTTCAGAATTCAAAGTAGCATAACTTAAATACATGGGCTACATAACATTCAATCAATACATCATACACTTTGCTAAGTGCCATTTCATGCCTCATTCATCATCGTTTTTACTATAATCTCTATCTGAAACGTTTGAATATTCTAGGGGCAAAACCCATGTTAGATAATGAATCTTCTAAGGGTACAATAATCATATTTTGTGCATGGATGCAATATCCAAAATGTCATTTCCTTTTCTTTTCGGTTTGAGCTGACCGTACCTTAATACTACTCCTTATTTTTACGACTTTTTGACCATGTCAAGGTGTATGGGTGCATCCTTGGTAGAGCAACGGTAGCGGCCTATACTCTCAAACCCTTATGCGATATATGATCAATAATATCATCGTGTATATATACACATTTCATCATAGCATGTAATGCAATCTACATGACATATTCGTATCAAGGCATGACAACATAATAAAATAATTTACATAAAATCGAGTTTAGCGTCAGACCACTTGCCTCAAATGTATCTCAAAATATATTGATTCGCATGCCAGGCTTTTAATATACTCAATTCGGAACCTCAGCATATAGTATAAGCAAAGATGCCGTATTTTACTTATACTGTTATCTTCTTAAAACACACAATGGGGAATAAGGAGGTGGTGATTCTTTTGTGAAAGAAGGGTTCAATAATTTTAAAAAGAAAGATAGACTTCAAGTTCATATTAATTGGAGATGCCAATAATGCACACAATCAAGCTCGAAGTAACTGTGAAGCCTTAATGTATTAAGAACAAAATATTGAGACAATTTTCTTTAGACAATTAGAACAAATACGGTGTGATTATCGAATTTGTCTGAATACATCAATTGATTGTGTTCAACTTCTTCTACGGTAAGGACTAGCATTTCGTGGTCATGACGAGTTTGAAGATTCAAATAATCAAGGTAACTTTCTTGAACTATTGCAATTTCTAGCCAATCATAATAAGGAGATTAAGGTTGTTAACTTTGAAAAATGCTCCTAAAAATCTAACATCACCTGATGTTCAGAAAAATATTGTAAAAGCTGCTGCTATTGAAACAATTGATCTTATCATAAAAGATGTTAGTAATGCATTCTTTTCAATTCTAATTGATGAATCTCGAGATATCTCAATAAAGGAACATATGTCTACTATTTTGCATTTTGTTAATAAAACGAGACATGTAGATGAACGGTTTATTGGGATTGAACATGTTTCCAATACTACTGTCTTATCACTTAAGGTTGCTATAGATAAATTATTTTCTAGATATGGGTCGAGTATATCTAGATTGCGGGGTAAGGTTATGATGGCGCTAGTCTCAAAGAACTTATTTTGAAAGAGAACCCGTGTGTTTTCTATGTTCATTGTTTTGCTCATCAACTTCAATTGCCATTTGTAGATGTAGCAAAGAAGCATGTGCAAGTTACTTCGCTCTTTAATTTGGTTTCTAGAGTGGTGAATATTGTTGGAGCATCATCGAAACGTTGTGATCTTTTGCGAGAGAAACAAGAAGCCATAATTTTTGAAGCACTCCATAATGGTGGGATTTCAAGTGGTTGAGATCTTAATCAACAAAGTACCATTATGCGTTTTGGTGATACTCGTTGGGGATCGCATTATGGTACTTTGATTAGTTTGATTTCTATGTTCTCGCCTATAGTTGATGTTCTTGAAATGATTGTTGATGATGGATCTATTGAACAAAAGTGTGAGGCAGATGATTTATTGGACTCAATACAATTATTGGAATTTGCATTTAATCTACATCTCATGAGAACCATCTTAGCAATTTCAAATGAATTGTCCAAGTCATTACAAAGGAAAGATCAAGGTATTGTAAATACCATTACTTTAGTGAAAATATGTAAACAAAGACTCCAAGTGATAGAGACAATAAGTGGTATTTGTTTTTGAAAGCAGTTTTTTTTTTTTTGTGAAAAGCAGAATATTGATGTTCCCGACATGGATGGTATTTTTATACACTGAGGTCGCTCATGGCATAACACTGAAAAAATTACGAATTTGCATCACTTTCGTGTGGACTTGTTCTATGCTATCATTGATATGCAACTTCAAGAGATTAGTACTGAGTTATTTTTTTGTATAACTTGTTTATGCCCAAATGATTCATTTTTTGCTTTTGACAAAGAAAAATTAATTTGTTTTGCTGAGTATTATCCTGAAAATTTTTCAAGAGTAGAGTTCATAACACTTAATGATCAGTTTCAAACTTATATTTTTTATATGCACTCTAACAAAGAGCATAACCTTGGACAGAACTTGGTTGTGATGAGAAAAAAAAAAATAGTGTACCTATTAGTTATAAGCTTGTGATTTCGGCATTAACTCTTTTAGTTGTTATTGTTACAATTAAAAGAGTATTTTTTACAATAAATATCGTAAAAAATCTAATATATATGTAGTAAGATTGGAGACTAATGGATGAATGATAATTTAATTATGTATATTAAAAATAATATATTTAATAAAATTGATAATGAGATCATTATGTAGCGTTATCAAAAAATGAAAAGCTACAAACAACAATTGTAAAAAATAATATATATATATATATTTTAATAATAATATTATTATTATCTTATTTTAAAAATTATATTTTTTATATTTAAATTCGTTCTTAAATGAAAATCTTAATTCCGCCCTTGTTAAGCGTTAACGCGTACATGTTAATGGAGAATTGAAGACTTTTATAATCTATACCAAAACGCCCTATCCAAGATGTGACCAGATATGATCCAGACATGAGTTCAAGAGTTCAAACCATGGTTCATTAATTGCGAAGGGCTTCATGTTCACCACCACGTGAGTTTTAGGTTGTGACAGGCTTTTTGCTATTCTCGCGTCATGTCTCACTCGTCCTGCTCCTTTCAATTCTCATAATTTTCCGGTATGATATGAAGGTTAACCGTAACTTACTAAAAAATAAAATAAATAAAAGACCACCCAACCAAGCAAAGATGCCTAGTTTGAGCATCCATCGGATCGTCCGCCACTGCCCCCTCCTCACTGTCTCTGTCTCCGTCCGTCAACTCAACTTTGGTATTTACAATAAATAAATAAATGAATAAAAGAAAAACAAAAAATAGCGCCAAAAATTGGTCGCTGGATAACGTTGCTTCTTGGTGACGACTGACGAGCCCAACAGTTAGTTAGGTACGTTCCCAATCCAACTACTGTTTTTATTTTCTTATCTTTTCTTTTATTTCTAATTCACATAATTTTTAATATTTTCCTTACATTAATTTAAGGTTACTTAATAATATTTATAATTATATCTATAAGCACATATACGATATGTAGTAACGTTTTATACTTAAATTAAAACACGACCGTTGAACAGAAAGTTTTAGTGTCACGTTCTGTTCTGGCTGCTCACTCGCTTCTCAACGACTCCCTTTGCGCACTTTCCTTCTTACTCTGATCTCACCGTCCACCGACTATGTCGGTCTCCGCCAGCCCGCCGGCCCTCCGATCTCTCCGCCTGCCCCGACATCCGGCTGCAGTTCCGCGGTTTACGATGGCCGTTCGATCGTCGGTCATCTCCTCCGTGGGCCCGATCTTGACCAAGTTGAAGCAAGACTGCGCTACGCCTTTGCCAATCCTCCGCCACGTGGCCGACGCCATGGCCGCCGACATGCGCTCTGGGCTCGAGGCCGACGGCGGCGGCGATCTCCCCATGATACTCAGCTTCGTCGATAGTTTGCCAACTGGGTACTCCAATTTCTTCTTTTTTGTCCAGTTCTTTGACATTCTTGACTTTGGTGGTCCATTTTGGTTTCTCTGAACTAGTTCTTGGTGCTTTGAACATGTTAATTTTACTCCTTTTGAGTTCTGTCTCTCTCTCTCTCTCTCTACACTTTTCTTTTTCTTTTTCTTCCCCGGCTTCTGAGAGTAAATCAAGGATATATTTCTAATCAAAGAGCAAGTGGATGTGGTTGGAATTCCGATTGATGTTCTAGATTCTAGAGTGCCTCCTCAAGCTATCTGACACTCCCCTTTGCCTGTGATCCCTATTACTTTAAAATTTTTAATGTTGCGAGAATTATTTATACAAAAAGCACTATTGTAACATCAATGTAGGTCTATTGAAATTGAACCACTCTAAATTTCTGTCTTTTATTTTCTATTGATGTTTGTATGTGATCTGATCCTAGCAATCGAAACAGAAAAAAAAAAAAAAACAAAAAAAACAGCGGCCAAATCATATGAAAGAGATAAAAGAGTTTTTTAAGTGGGATACAGTGCTAAAGGATTTCCCTCTAATTTAAATTTTTGGTTAAAGGTATTTTTTTTTTGGCTTCTCATCTGTAGCAAAAGTTATGATAATTCTCCTTTACAACCCAAAAAAGAAAAAAAAAATGGTTTTTGCTCTCATATAATACTGTTTTTTAAATTGGCCAAACAACTCAAGAACACACAAGAACGCTTTTATCTACTCAAAATCACTTTTCTTCTAGCTGCAGGGAAAAGAGTGCATAAAAGACAAGAATAATTGGAGAGTTTACCATATTTGAATCCAAATCTTCTCAACCAGAGCTCTTTTGGATATATTAGAAGCTTTTGGGGCTAGTTTTGCTCTTAAGAATGTACTAGTCAAAAGATGGGACAAGAAACATGGTTTCTTTGAGAATCAAGGGATGTTTATATTGATAGAGGTACAAAAGGAAACAATTACTTGTTTGGTTCAGTCACTGAGCAAAGTTATCTAGAGAACCTATTTTAGCTTTCCTTCTGTTTCACGTCTTTTCAAGATTAATTGAACTCACTCAAATCTATTTGCTCTGTAAGGAATGAGAAAGGATTGTTTTATGCATTGGATCTTGGAGGAACCAACTTCCGGGTGCTGAGAGTGCAATTAGGAGGAATAGGCGAACGTGTAATTGCAACTGAATTTGAACAAGTGTCCATCCCGCAAGAGCTTATGTTTGGCACCTCTGAGGTCCATTTATTCATCATGTTCGCATAGTGCTTATGTCAGTTCTCTTTGTTTTTATTTTATTGTTTATTGATATAACTTTTTAATGCTTTTAGGAGCTTTTTGATTTTATTGCTTCGATGCTGTCAAAATTTGTGGGGAAAGAAGGTGGACAATTTTCCCTGCCTGATGGAAGGAAAAGGGAAATTGGTTTCACGTTTTCTTTCCCAGTAAAGCAGACATCTATCGATTCTGGCATACTGATCAAATGGACAAAGGGTTTTGCAGTCTCTGGAACGGTTGGTACTTATAATTTCCATAAATACATCAGATTGCTTTTTGGTCAAGAGTCATGAAATTGCTCTCATCTTTGTACTTCTATATGTAGAGCCCTGTAACATTGCAAAAACTCGAATGAAGAGTTGTTGTTTCAACAATTCATACATACATGTATAAAGCACAAAGCAGAAACAGAGCTAATTCCCTTTTGCTTCTGATTTAGTCCTTCAACATTGAGATCTATACTGTTTTCTCCTCATACAATCATTGGAGAATTTGAATGTTGTACAGGCCGGAAAGGATGTAGTAGCTTGTCTGAATCAAGCTATGGAAAGGCAGGGACTGGACATGCGGGTTTCTGCCCTGGTATGCTTTAGTCGAGCTAGCTTCATGTTTTTTAGAAAGGTTCTAGAATGAAATTGAACAATGACAGACTTGCAGTTTTCTGGTACATTGAAGATTTTTTTGTTAATGTTGGCACAAATTAGGTCAATGACACTGTGGGAACACTAGCAGGAGCAAGATACTGGGATGATGACGTCATGGTTGCCGTTATTCTGGGAACTGGAACCAATGCATGCTATGTAGAACGAGTAGATGCTATACCTAAGCTACAGGGCCACAATTCTACATCAGGAAGAACAGTTTGTAAAATTTCTATACACTTCAGTTGTTGTGGTTTTGTTTTAAAGTTATGTTTTGATGAACGTTCTGCATTCAGATTATCAATCTGGAATGGGGAGCATTTTCAAATGGCCTTCCATTAACTCAGTTTGATAGGGAAATGGATGCTCAAAGTATCAATCCTGGGGAGCAGGTGAACTCTTGTTTCTGCATAATGCTTGGTTTCTATACGTTAATACAAGTAATTTAGTTGTGTAAACCATCTAAATATCAAGTAGTCCTTTTCATTCATGCAACAGATATTTGAGAAGACAATCTCTGGTATGTACCTTGGTGAAATTGTAAGACAAGTACTTGTAAAGATGGATGAAGTTGGTGCCTTATTTGGCTCATCTCTTCATGAGAAGTTAAACACTCCATTTATGCTCAGGTATAGAGTTTTCTTGTCTTTTGAACATACGAGAGAAATTCGAAAGGTTTGAAAGCCAAACTTCTAGGAGTGAATTGTGATGCTTATCTGCTCTTTGTTGACAATCCCATTTCTGCACTGTGGCTCATGTGCTTTAGTTATTAGTTTACATGCTTAAGCTCTTTGCTGGATGAATCACACTATTGATATCTGTAATCCTATGGCTTGGTAGTGCCATCTTTACCTGACGATGCAAGGCCAACCTCCTGGATCAGTAAATTATTTGGATGAATTTCCCTCTGTTAACGTCAACCCTCCCCCAACCTGTAAGAAAAACTATTGTATGCAAATCCTGAAATCTGCATATAATTTATTTCGTAAAAGCATTTCTTGGTGCAAAACTAGGACAATCTTCTTCACTGATCTGTAAGTGCATTCCTCGGGATGAAAAACTGATATAGCAAATACCTCAAATATTGAATAACAAATGAAGGCAATATGGACCCCAGCAGTTGTTTGATTTCTTGGAAAGGAAACAAGAGTGTCATTTTTATGGAATGTTGACCCCGATAGTGGAAGGCATCTAAAAATGCATCACAATTACCTTCATTGCTATCAAGATCAAAAGCAACTGCCATTCTTAAGTCTCCTTTTGCTTTGTTAACAACCTGATGAGGGGAATGCTTTCGGGCTCATAATTACCCCAATACCCTGGGAAAACAACCAATAAAAGCAAAGACACGTGTTCGCTAGAGAACCAAGCCAAGGTCGCCATTTAGCCTAAGTCCGGGATGGATACATGGCATATACGTCTTAACTAATCGACTAAGAATCTTAGCCTTTTGCTCAATGAGAATTCCCCAAATTCCTCAGCCTCAATCATCATTCCAAAGATCATGGAGATAGGGATTATCTCGAGTCCTTCAGAAACCGATTACCAGATCCATGCCATCAAGATCATGGCTCCGCAAAGGACGGGATCCGGATCCCGGAAGTTCGAAAAGAGAATTCTTATATTGACAAGTGGATAAAAAGAGGCAACCAGGATGAGTAAGAGGATTTTTCTTTTTCCTTAAGTTTTCAACTACATACTTTAGCTTTGACAACCTGGCGAACTGACTTGAACGTCGGAGTAATCACAGGGGAACAAGTCCCCAACTCCGTTTGCAGGTACTTGGTCCGAGACAGAAGAGGGTGATCGGCTCTGCATCATCATTTGACGCCCACCGTGGGGCTCGGACCCACGACCACAAGGTTAAGAGCCTTGACGGTCAATCGAGCTCGCAAACCGAACCTTATTGCATGGCCTAAAGGCCTGCGTGGATAAAGTGGATGGATGAATTACCAAGTATCTTATGGTCTTACTGAACCATGGTGAAGGTATCTACAGGCGAGACTTCATTTAACTTATGTTATGGTTCAGAAGCTCTGATCCCGATGGAGATAGGAGGTGCCGACCCTCAGAGTGGAGCTTTTTAGCCTAGAGTCCAATGAGCAGAATCTAAGAAACAACTTGGACCTCCTGGATGAACTTTATGATCAGGCGAGGGTTCGACAGGTTGCTTACAATTGACGTATTGAGAGGTATTATAACCGAAGGGTTAAGGCTCGGAGCTTCCTTCTTGGAGATTGGGTATTACGGCGAGCAGACGTTCGAAGCACTCAGAAGGCAAACAAGTTGACACCTAATTGGGAGGGCTCATACAGAGTAGTGGAAACCCTCAGTTCTATCGCTTATAAACTCGAAACCGCGGAGGGCACACCCGTAAAATATACTTGGAATGTACAAAATTTGAGGAAATTTTATCAATAATGTTCCTTCCTATTATGACTCTCGAATTAAATTTATTTTCTCCTAACAGTCCAGTTCCTCACAATAGAAAATTCCAGGGGGCCACCAATAAAAAAAGAGAGAGAAGGATCAGACGTGATCCTCGGGGGCCTCGAACCCCCGATAAAGAGAAAAAGGATCAGACATGATCCTTAGGGGTTTAGAACCCCTGACCAAACAAATTAGTATGATCCCTAGGGGATCGCCCTAATAAAGATCAGATTATTTCGGAGGATTATCCTCCGAGCATAAAGGGGGTTAGATGTAACCTCCCAGTTCTAAGAACAACCTCTAGTGAGGGCTGAAGATTCAAAACCTACAGAGTCACTATGCAAAAAGTTGTTCCTGACAATGATAGAGCCCATTCGGGTGCATGTAAACAGTTAAGGTGGAGACACCTAACTCTCTCTCTCGAAGAGTGGTTAATTAGCGCTGGTAACATTTAGTCTTCATGAAGAAATGCAGAAATTTTGTAAGATTTTGAAAAACAAGCAAACAAAGAAAGAAGAAAATGCCAACGTTGAATTTTATTGAGATGTTGTGTTTATAAATACAAAGGCATTTATTCCAAAGAAGATAAAGAAGCCGAGACATCGAAAGCGATGGAGTCCACGTTCAAGTTCGGGAAGCACTCCTTCACGAGTTTCTTCATATGCTCGAATCCACCCCGAAGTGTTAGCCTCGGAATTTCGGAACTCCTCGCGACCATTTTGAAAAGCCACGTGGGTATCTTCAAGGGTGGATCGAAGCTTCGCGTTAGCTGCTTGGAGATCTTCCTTGCACTGGGAATAGGACTTCATTGTTTCAACTTGACTATTTTTGTTCTCTTTTAGCTCTGAGGATAGCCTCTTTACATTTTTCCTGAGCTTCTCATTCGCGGCCTTCACAACATCTAGCTCCTCCTCAAGCCTAGAGTTGGCCTAATGAGCTTCCAGCATCCCATTCTGTGCCAGCTCTAGGTCCTGGTGAGCTTGAGTCTCGGCCTCGTTGGCCAGCTTTGCCTCCTCCCGAGCCAATTCAATAGATTTATTGAGAACCCGTACGTTGTGCTCGAGGTCAGCCAGCTTAGACGAAAGAGCCTCGGACTCTCGAAGCCTTCGGACTTCAGAATCCAAAGCCGCAATGCGAGCCAGGTGGTTTGACTCTCATTGGGCTACTGAATTCTTGAAGGCCGAGAGACACTGCCGAAAAACACAAGAAGAGTATTATTATCGGAGCCTGCTGGCATAAGCAAGAAAAAAACTGAAGAGGAAAATCAGATGGTTAATACTACCTTCAAGGCCTCGCCATAGTATTCCATGTCACTAGGGACGGGCAAAAGGCTGGAAACAACTAGGTGCGAAGGGTCCACTCCAGGCTCAGTAGCAGAAGTTGGGGAGGAGGAAGTTGGAGCCGTCAGGACGCTAGCAGAAGCTTCGGCCACCTTGGGGGTTTACTTATTTCAACCGAAGAAAAAGTGGGGGCATTCTCAACTCTTCGCTGCTTTGCTCTTCGGGCTAGAATTTCCTTAGGAGATAGCACCGAGGTTTCCTCCAATGAAGCTCTCCCTGTTAATTCTGGGTGGTCCTCCGGTGATAGGGACATTTGTATGTGCCTAAAAAGAGAGGGAATTGGAACGGCACGGTGTACTAAGGTTGGCCCCATACCTGCAGACGGCTGACTCCTTAGAGCCTCCGCTCCAGTCACCTCAAGCACCTGGGCGATAGTTTCATTATCACCTTTGGATGGATCTTGGGATGAAGCGGGGGGTGTTGTCGATTGGTGGAAAGGTTGGGAGTCCCTCTTATTCTTCGGAGCTCGGGGTCTAGAGGAAGGGCTCCTCGGGGGAGCCTCAGCGCTGCCTTTCGAGGCCTCTTGGAAAGTCCTCAGATCTTCCTCGGTTGTTTTCTTTAACATAGAGGTAGCTGGAGGTCCTTTACCTTGAGAAGATTTAGGACCATTCTCAACTACTTTCTTCAGCTTTGTAAGGGCTGAAGGCCCCTTGCTTTCAGGGAAATCCAGAATCATCCCCTTGGTAGTAGGGTATCTCCCAGGGGTCTTTAACTGCGTAGGAAAAATAAAGGAATCAATATCTGGTAATGGTGAAAAGAATAAGAGAGTAGGGAAGAAGGATAAGAGCTTACACTTACAGGTCCCACCATCCAGGCCCACCTCGGCAAGCATCGAATTTGTAAGCCATTCCTCTTTCCAGTCCCTGCTTATACCCAGGATCCTACTGGCTGACTCTTTAATAGCATCGACGCTTGGACACTTGCGTTTGGTGTCCAAAGTCCACCAGTTGCACACGGACCATATCCCTTGCGCAAAGCCGGAACCCCGAGGGCAGATGAAGACATAACGCTCTTTCCAGTCGTCTAAATCCTTAAATCCCCCGGAGAACATGAGAGACGTGGATGTAGCCTTAGTTCTAGGACGCTCCTTGGACACAAGAAGGCAGCCTTCCTTCACGACCCTTGGCGAGATAGAAATCCAACCTCCAGGGTTGCAGTTGGTGGTGAAGAAATAATCGAACATCTCCTCCAAGGGCTCTACTCGGCTGATGCTGCAGATGACGACAAAACCCATCAAATTCCTCCATCCAAAAGGCGATAGTTGGGTTGGAACGATGGTGAGGTGTTGAAGGAGTGACATGACCCTTTCTCGGGGAGGGGGGGGTAGGCGAAAGCCCCTATCGAAGGCACATTTGTAGACTCAGAGGCGGCCGGAAACGGGATGGCATGCCCTCAAATGTGTGTTGAACTCGACCTCCTAGTCTTCAGGAATATTGTACTTCTCCTTGAAATGCCGGCATTCCGACTCGCTCATCCATTGGCTGGGAATGGAAGAAGCAGGGTGGGTTTCCCACTTGATTAACTTTGTGCCAGCCGAGTTGAGTCGGGGGGGTAGGCGAAAGCCCCTGTCGAAGGCACATTTGTAGACTCAGAGGCGGCCGGAAACGGGATGGCATGCCCTCAAATGTGTGTTGAACTCGACCTCCTAGTCTTCAGGAATATTGTACTTCTCCTTGAAATGCCGGCATTCCGACTCGCTCATCCATTGGCTGGGAATGGAAGAAGCAGGGTGGGTTTCCCACTTGATTAACTTTGTGCCAGCCGAGTTGAGTCGGGGGGGTAGGCGAAAGCCCCTATCGAAGGCACATTTGTAGACTCAGAGGCGGCCGGAAACGGGATGGCATGCCCTCAAATGTGTGTTGAACTCGACCTCCTAGTCTTCAGGAATATTGTACTTCTCCTTGAAATGCCGGCATTCCGACTCGCTCATCCATTAGCTAGGAATGGAAGAAGCAGGGTGTGTTTCCCACTTGATTAACTTTGTGCCAGCCGAGTTGAGTCTTCCAGATCCGGTAATCACCATGGAAAGAGAAGTCTGAGGAGAAGACGAGAAAGGAGCAAAAAGGGAAGGAAACATTACAATGTAGTAGCAATTTAGCCAAAAATAGATTGGGGAGAACAAATGAACAAAAGGGCGAAAGTCACGTGTCGGAGCCTTATAGGCGAAGAGTAAAGAGGCGGGTAATGATGAGCATTAATTGCCTTGGATTGTGCGTCTCGAGAGAGAAAATTTGGACAACACGAAAATTGACGTTGGCCTCAAGGAAAATTAATAGCGATTTTATGGAAAGACAAAACTCCTCGACTCCCCGTTAGAATTCAGCCTTCAGGGAAAAAGGAAGCTCGCCCTCGAAGATAATCGACGCGCTATGCTCGAGCCCTCTGAGAAAACTTTAGGGATAGTGCGGAAGTCAAGTTCCTTCGGGATGATAGGCCTAGGCACTTCCCAAGCACAAGCTGACTCCTACACTCCTTGAGCCATTGAAACTGAATAACCCGAGGAATGGGGGGGAAAATGATGAGGGGAATGCCTTCGGGCTCATAATTATCCCAATACCCCGGGAAAACAACCAATAAAAGCAAAGACACGTGTTTACCAAAGAACCAAGCCAAGGTCGCCATTTAGCCCAAGTCCGGGATGGACACGTGGTAGATACATCTCAACTAACTGACTAGGAATCTTAGCCTTTTGCTCAACGAGGATTCCCCGAATTCCTTGGCCTCAATCATCATTCCAAAGACCATAGAGGTAGGGATTATCCCAAGCCCCTCGAAAACCGATTACCAGATCCATGCCATCAAGATCATGGCTCCGCAAAGGACGGGATCCGGATCCCAGAAGTTCAAAAAGGGAATTCTTATCTTGACAAGAGGATAAGAAGAGGCAACCAAGACGAGTAAGAGGATTTTTCTTTTTCCTTAAGTTTTCAACTACATACTTTAGCTTTGACAACCCGGTGAACTGACTTGAATGTCGAAGTAATCACGGGAAAGCGAGTCCCCGACTCCGTTTGCAGGTATTTGGTCTGAGATAGAAGAGAGTGATCGGCTCTGCATCGTCACAACCCCAAACTAAATGTTATATTCTCTACTTCAACACTTATCATGTGCATCGTCACAACCCCAAACTAAATGTTATATTCTCTACTTCAACACTTATCATGTGCTCTGATTAGTACAAATGACAATTCGTCCACTATAAAACTCATCGGATAAAACAGCATGGATAAATGACAAATCATTGCTGCTGTTGATAATTCATCCATGGCACAATTGAGTCCCTAATCTTGAAGGGTAAAGAGTGGAAGGCTTCTATTATTGATTGAGTGAGTAGAGTAGAGGGGATCCTGGTATTATACTGTTACACTTTCACTCATCACAGTATTCTCTCTTTTGATCCACGTAGTAGCATTGCCGCATTGGAATGACTAAATTCTTCTAAATTACTCTTCAATTAAAGCATGCAATTTTGTCAACTTTCTTTGAGACTTCCTTCTTTTTCTCTTGAGATTTCCTCCTTTTTCTGTGGATTATTTATTATGTAATTACTTGAAAGTTTCTAATATATATTCTAATTAAACCCTATTCCCTATTCTGAGTTGTTCTTTCAGGACCCCAGATATATGTGCTATGCAGCAAGACAGTTCCCAAGATCTCGAAGCTGTTGAATCGATCTTACATGATGTGGCTGGGGTAAATTAAACATTAAGATACCCTTATATCTGGCATATCTACATCCAAATAATGAATTTAGGATCCATCAGTGATTGCCCCTATGAGTATAAATGTGTGTTCATATAGGCTAAATAAATACAGTAACACATCAAGCCTTTACTTCATTATATGGGGTCACCTTCATGAATTTTAGCTTGCCAATCGTTTCTATCTTAGCTCATAAGACCATGTACTGAATAAACGTATCAAAAAATTATTCACAAGCGCATCTTGAGAAGAAATATCTGCCTCTGGGTAACAACTTCCCCCTCTTACACATAAAGATTGAAAAGCTCCAAATTATTAAGAATGATGGTTTTAAGTATTATGGCTACTGATGCATACATATTTTGAAGCTCTTGGTTACAATGATGTTAATTTCACTGCATCCATGATACCAGGTAAAATCTGATTTAAATGCTAGGAAGATAGTGTTGGAAGTTTGTGACACTATCGTAAAGAGGGGCGGTCGATTGGCTGGTGCCGGCATTACAGGGATACTTCAAAAGATGGAGGAGGATACACAGGGACTTATCTTTGGGAAGAGGACAGTGGTGGCCATGGATGGAGGCTTGTATGAGCATTATCCCCAGTATCGAAGATACCTCCAAGATGCAGTCACCGAGCTTCTAGGACTAGGGAGGTCGAAGAACATAGTCATAGAACATTCCAAAGATGGGTCCGGGATTGGAGCTGCTCTCTTGGCTGCTACAAACTCCATGTATGGACAGGAATATTAGAAACCAAATGTTCACTTCATCACGAATAAAGGATGCAATGTTTGCTACATTTTTCTCCTACTGTTTGGAGCCGTTTTGGAGAGAATTAGCTTAGATCTAAGGTCTAAGGCAGTTTGGATCACAAACTCTGGGTTGAGAATAAAGGGAAATCATGGGAATTCTTTCAAAGTTTTGTAATTTAGAAGAATCTGTCTGTGATTCAGGTTTATTAATTAATGTGCACTGATCTCACATCTTTTGTCTTGTAATATATATATATATATATATATACACTTGCGTATACCCATGCTTAAAGGCACGGTGTAAATAATATTAAGATTAAAATACAATTATAATTTATATGTATTATGTTAAAATTTGTGAAAAAATTATAACAATTTTACTTTTATTAAACACTCTACAAAACTCAAATAATAAGCAAACATATAAAATTTAAATTTATGTAATAAAACACATCAGTAAGTACTCCATAATTTGAATAAATTAAATTAAAAATTAAATATCAAAAATTACATACCAACTTGTATTTTACAATTCCAAACAAATGAAATATATTAGAAGAATTATAATATATTTACACACCGTCTTTGTTGTGTTGCATTCAATGGCTTGACTAATTCTAGTAGAATTATTCTTATTCTTATTCTATCAACTGAATCATACATTAAAGATGATTTACTAGTTTGGTACAAACGCGTGCATACATACATCAGCAATTGAGTTGGAAATCTCCATGCACTTGACATTCATTCTAATGTGCAGAATGATACAAGAGAAAGAGAAGTACTACGGCGTCCATATACCGATCATAGCATTAACTGCACATACAATACTTGAAGTTAAGAAAACAAAGAGGATAAAGCAGGCTGGGATGGATTTCCAGTTGGCTAAACCATTAGACCAGGGTCAGCTTATGGAAGTTATTGTATACATCAATAATAGCAATCAAATAACATACATTGATACTTGATCGTGTTTATCTCTCGTGTTCCCCCTACCAACCTTGTGCACTTTATTTTTTTTTATATCTATATTTGGATACCATTTGATCATTTGAACATCTTCCTCATAGCAATAATCATATATACGATCAAACTCAAACACCAAAGTAACCAAAAGGAAAAACAATGCTCTCTTATTTCTGTAAGCCAGTCTCAAATACAAAGGTAGCTTCCACACACATTCCTGGAGTACAATTTAAGCTAAAAGCATATAAAAAGCTACTTCCTCCGCTTCTTTGGCTTCACCAGAACCTTTATTTAAGTATCAAAGATTCAACAATAAAAATATTAAATTTTAAATTAAGTTTCCTATTTTGATATCATTATTTGAATAAAGTTTTATACTAAAAATAACATTTGATCATCATAAAAAAGAGATTTTTATTTCTTTTGAAATTGAATCATTCATGATTTAAAAAATAATAATTCTAAATGTCAAATTCAGGGAAAAACATAGATGTCATGGCCCAAACATAGCCATCAACAAAAACATAGGGAAAGGAAGAGAGACAAAAGCAAGTTCAGAGTTCGAGTCTACCAAACTTAAGTAACAATTGACCCAAAAAATACACAGTAGAAAATAATGGCCACATGCAGCATAATTGAAGGTGAAAGATAGGAAAATAGCAACAACAGGCACCTAGATCAAAAACCCAGTAAAAGAAATCATAACCCAGCCAAGATTAAAGAAACCCAGAACACTAAAACCACAAATTCATAGAAAACTATCGCTCAACAGTACATATGTGAATGTGAGTGTAAGCTAGAAGATGCAGAGATCAAACCTACCTGTGGCCGAGCCCATGCACATATTTCCGTGATTTGCGGGCTATTTCATGTCCTCGGTGAATTTACTCAGTGAATACCCAAAGAGTAATAGCTGCGAGATTTTCACAGTAAAAAAAAAAAAAAAAAACACAGGAAAAAAGAAAAAGAGCGAAGCATCCATGGAAGCTTACAAGGAAAGTAGAGTTTATTCTGGGGATCTAGACTAAGCCTGCGCCTAGCGGGGAGAAGGGACTTGGCCGTGGACAAAACTATCTTGGAAGAATGAAGATTGGACTGATCCAAAACTTGGTTGTGTTGGTGAACTCTTTGCAAATAAGAAGAGGAAACGATGTGTGTGTATATGTGTATGTGTGTGTGCCGCCACCGGCCGCGATGAGAGTAAGAGGGTGTGTGTGTATATGTGTATATGTATATGTGCCTATGTGTGTATGTAAGTACAGAGAGAAATGAGAAGAGAAAAACAGAGATGTCGCGGCCCAAAAACAGAGAGAAAGGAGGAGAGACAGAAGCAAAAACAAACAATTTACTGAGCAACCGAAGTGATTATCAGAAAAATACTCCGTCATCCCTCTGTTCTTCTTCCTCTCAGATCCACCGCACCAGACTCCTCTAGCCGCCATCGGACGCGATCTTCATCTCTTCCAGCCACAACCTTCGCCCATCTGGGTTTCCGACGACAATGCCTATCTCAGATCTGTGTGTGTGTATATACTACAAAGATCGAGAACATGTTGAAACTTCAAACAATACCCACCCCCACCTAAGAAAAGAATCAAAGAATGTAAATAAAATGCTAAAACCCACCAGTTGTCGCTTGGGAGCCGGCAACTCGACGTCCGACGGCGATGGCGACAGTGGGTCGAACTTGTACATTGCAGCGCTGTCCTTGATATTGATCGCGGCGACGTCGTGGGTTAAGGGTGGGAAAGGTGCCAGGCCAAATCCAGACGCTGAGTCATGGGAAAAAGAAGAGACCGAAGTGATGAAGGCAATAGTGAGAGTGGTCTTTGATGAAGGAGAGAGGAAAGAAAAGCTGAGATAGGGTGAGAGATAGAGATGGAGAGGCAAGGTGGGGGGACAGAGCTGATGGACGGGAACGGGCAGGAACAAAAATTCATCTAAGTCATTCATCTCAGCCAAATTGATCTTAGCCGTTAAAATGTCCATACATTTGAGACATTTTAAAAAATGTCTTGCTTTATTATATAGATATATATATATATATTATTGGTAGTCTGCAATCTTAATTAATTGGCTACTGAGATCATTAGTTTTCTAAAATTATTGTAATAAGTTAGTTAAGCTAAGAATTCACTTTGAAGGTCTGGCAACAAATCTTAATCGAGTTCATATTTTTATCTCATGGATTAAGTACTGGAAAAACAAAAACTGTCGATAAGCATGGCAATATGATTTGTTAGAAGTCAACTTATTTCAGGAATGCAACGACGTCGTTTGGTTCAGATTCAAAAGCAGATCCAGCATGTTCACGAGTGTAATGATCCCATAGAACTAGAGCCGTTCGATCAATCACTCCCCATCTAACAAAGGAAAGATGCGAAGCCGCGTCAACGGTCACCAGCGCAGGGGCACAAAGGTCTCCTTGTGAAGGTAACCACACTATATAAGTTTGACCAAACATTTTAGTCTCTTGACCTTTCGTCGCAAATTCCAGCCTGATACTCCTCTCCGCTAAACCAAAACGATGGTCGTTCTCCGTCTTGTTCGAGCCCTCTACTAATCGCTTGATTTTCTCTCTCCGAACATAATTTCTCGGACGATCTTTGCTCTCTTCGCCTCTTCCCATTGTAATCTATTCAAAAATGGTAATCTCGATTTCGCCCTCCCCTATTTCCTACAACTTTCCCGTTTGTTTCTCGAGAAATTTCAAATCAAAAGAAAAGGAAATACGTTATTCCCCAAATGTTTTCTCAATCGTATTCATTTTTGCCAATAACAAGCGGCCAGTTAAAAATTACACTCAAGCGTTTGGGAATTATCTGATCTTTGGTTTATCTTATATTCGGTATGTGAATGGCAGATCCGATTTATATTGCTCCAGAACAGGCAAGGGAAGACCCGTCTCGCGAAGTATTACATTCCTCTTGAGGAGTCGGAGAAGCACAAGGTCGAATACGAGGTAAATTCCTCTATGGATACGGTGTCTTCTATGATATTCTCGTTTCCGGTCTAAAATTTTAGGGTTCTTAATTTCATTTCTCTTATATAGGTTCATCGGTTGGTCGTGAATAGAGATCCCAAGTTCACCAATTTCGTTGAGGTTGGTATACAGATCCATGCTTCTTATGTTAGTTTAAATTCATGCCTCGGCCATTTCTTTGACCATGGAATTAGTAATTTGTTCAATCTCTGATATCGCATTAGGAAGCTGGTATTGTTAATAATAGATGTTTACTAATTCAGTTTATTACTGTGGAGAAATTATGTGAATTAGAAGAGAAATAAGCTTGAAGCAACGAAAATAATTGAAATCTCGATTTTGGGCTTTCCTCATCAAAGAAGTTAAGCCTTTCTACATATCAAATTTAACTGCTACTGTTGCAACTCATACTTCCAATTGAGTTGAGAAAAAGCATCGAGCTTTCCTTTGTGTGGAATTGACTTTTTGATCATGTGTTGTAGTTCTTTTATTATGTCTTTTTTTTTTTTTAAGCTTGAAGTTCTGTCAGTATCTTAATTATGTCCTCTGTTATGGCAACGTGTGATTTCTTGTTATTGTTTTTTGCAGTTTCGAACGCACAAGGTTATCTACAGGAGATATGCTGGATTATTTTTCTCCCTATGTGTTGATATAACCGATAATGAGTTGGCATATTTAGAGTGTATTCACTTATTTGTGGAGATATTGGATCATTTTTTCAGCAATGTGTGCGAGCTAGATTTGGTATTTAATTTTCACAAGGTTTGCTCCTCTATCTTATTTCTTTTGAATGCTTGCTCAAGCTTAAATTTCTTATCCGTTTTGTGCTTGTGTGTAGAATCTGGTGAGATATATGTGTTTTGCTTTATTTCTACTCTCACCACCTGTTACTGCATTGCTTTTTGTTTTCTGAATTGCTCAGCTGTAACCATTTATAGAGAAACACATAGCATATGAAGACATCTTGTGTTTTTGCTTCTTATGTTATGATTTCCCAGAACTTCCATGGCAATCTTTTTCTATGCATCTATAATCTATGAAGCATGGACATGGACACAGGGAAAGGCGACATGGGACACAAGGATGTGACATTTTTCAGAAAAGTGGGACATGACATGGTCTAGATACGTTAATTAATAAAATAATTTTTATATTTTTAATGGAATTATAAAGTATCAAAACTATAGTCCAGACTCATAAATATTTCCAAATGAATAACTCTAATCTAATTAGCAATCAACTCATAGTTCAGTTGTCTTTGTCCTTCACAATCCAATCAATATTTAAAGAGCTAGAGAATAGAAGCACGAAGGGTATGAAAACTAAATCATTATTCTATCAAAACACGGAAAAATAAAAGAATCATGATGTAATTGCCAGGTTGGGAAAACTAAGAAGTCTTAAATAAAACCCTTATTTTTTAGCCTTTGTTTGCATAGGGGGGCACATGTAATCCTACACGTGTCTCCTCCCATGTCCTCTTAAAAAAATTTAAGAAAGTGTCTATGTACGGTGGCCCCTAGGAAGTGTATGTGCTTTATATTCTGTAATTTGTATCCTAAATGTGGATTATGCCTCTTTTATTTATCTTCCTATTATTTTCATGATGTGAGCTATCATTGACTACTGCTCTTGGGATATTTGCAATCATAACATTCTGCAGTTGAGCCATAATTCTTGTGCTAATCACTTTCTGAACTTGCATAGTTGTATTACTAAGAAAATGTGGGGCTACCATGTCATTGTGATCTTTGAGAATATAGATGGTATTACTCTCTCTCTCTCTCTCTCTCTCTCTCTCTCTCTCTCTCTGTAGAGTTTGCAAAGCAAGGGTAAGTCTACACATAAAAAAGACCCTCTCCTGACGCTTGCAAAGTAGTGGTTTCATGCATTGGGGATGCCTTTATTATTTTGCATATGTTTATTCAATCAGCATCCTGGAGAAGCTTGAGTGTCTTCTAACATCTCAATTGAAGATCAGCATTAAAGATTGAATGGAGGTTCACTTTGGGTTTGTCCTCTCAATGGCTGAAACCTGAAATCCATGGTTGTTTTATGAAATCACCCGCAATAAGCCACCACCTGCTCCAGCAAAATTGACTCATGTAGGTGTGCCTTGCTGCTTGCTCGAACAGCCCCCTGACTCCCTGTCCATGTGCAGTGCTAGTGGCTTGCACAGGACATGCCAGGAAGTGTTTTTGAGTTATTTTACAGACATTTCCTTTGGCATTGATCGGATGGCAGGAATGGTGAATGGGTGGGAGGTTGCACTAGAGATGGGGAATGGTGGTAAAATGGGAGGGGATGGCCAAGAAGGCTGTATTTTTAGGTCATTGTGTGATCTGTAATGCTTAGTGGTCAAGCAGATGTAGAGGGGTGATTATGGTGCTCCTCTGTATGTGGATTGGTGGTGTCAGCTCCTTAGAGTTGGCAAGGGAGAATTTCGGCTATGAGAGAGAGAGAGAGAGAGAGAGAGAGAGATTTCAAAATATTCTCATTGCATAACTTTTTGGGTTGCTCAGTACATGTATATATATATACTCTGTTAGCTATTGTATTCTCTGGAATGTGCACTAGGGATAGCTAGCTATAACCGCCTAGGTACAACACCAATTGCTCACCAAAAATTTTGAACTTTCCTACCCTTAGGCTATAACACCCTTCCCTTGAAGACATTTCTTGTCCTCAAGAAATTACAGAAGCTGAGCAACTCGGGAAAATTGCTTGAGGAGGTCAGATAGGTACTCCCATGTCGTGTGATCCGGGTGATAATGGGTCCATTGCACTAGCACCTGTGTAATGGGAATAGAATTTTGATAGATCACCCTCTTGTCTAGCATTGTGAGGGGTTCCTCCCTTTCTCCTAAGTCTACTTCCAAGGGAGGAAGGTCTAAACTTACATAGTCAAGGGGCCTCCCTAACCGCTTCAGCAAGGAGACATGGAAGACGGGATGAATTCCCACTCCTTCGGGTAACTACAACCTATAGGCTACCCTCCCCACTTTGGATGCCACCGAAAAGGGCTCGCAATACTTCAGGCTCAACTTGGTGGGAGGGTGTCCAGCCAATAGCTACTGCTAGAACCTCTTAATCTTCAAGTAAACCATGTCACCCACCTCAAAGCTTCTCTCACTTCTCTTCTTCTTGTCAGCATGCTGCTTCATCTGGTTTTGTGCCACCACTAATTCTCTCTTGATCACTTGTAATGCTTCTTGTCTCTGCTGTAAGTATTGATCTGTAGCCAACTCCGCCTTAAGAGTATTGCATAACTGCGAGTATCAATGGGGGGTTTTATTCGAAAAGGACTTCAAAGGGGGATCTTTTTAAGGATTGATGGTAATTGGAATTATACCACCATTGGGCCAGGGACAACCACTTGTTCTAGCTCTTCGGTTTAGAGCAGCAGAAGCACCAAAGATAGAATTCCAAGCATTGGTTGACTCTTTCGATTTGTCCATTAGTTTCCAAATGGTAGGTCATTGACATGTGCAGTCCCACTCCTAGCTGTTTGAACAATTCTTTCCAAAAGTGACTGGTAAACACCTTATCTTTGTCCGATACAATCGATAGTGGCAACCCATGTATCTTCACGACTATGTCTAGCATCAATCTTGCTACTTCAAGGGCTATAAATGGGTGAGTTACGCTTAAAAAATGGCTGAACCTCATCAATCTGTCCACTACCACCAATATGGTATTCTTACCCTCTAATCTCAACAACCCCTCCACGAAATTCATGGAAATCTGCTACCACTCTTGCTTCAGAATGTCTAGAGTTTGGAGCATGCTCGGATAAGGAACCTGCTTGTGTTTACAACGTTGGCAAATGGAACACTCCAACACAAACTTGGTCACATCCTTCTTCAATCCTGGCCAATGGAAGAGCTGCCTGACCTTGTTGTGACATTAATACCTGAATGTCCTCCAGTGGGGGAGTCATGTAAGGATTGTAAAATCCTCTTTTTAAGCCGCACATCATCTCCTATAACCAATTTTCCTTTGTATCGCAACAGTCCAGCTTTCAAGTTGTATATGTTGTACTCAGTCGGCCTAACAGCCAATTGGGTCTTAAGATCCTTTGCCCAGGGGGCTTGTTCATAGCTGTCTGATACTTCTTTCACCCAATTGGGCACCAAGGCTGAAGCTACCTGACATTCCCCGACTCCCTCCCTTCTTGACATTGCATCAGCCACTGTATTCTCTCTTCCTTCTCTATATTGTATCGTGCAATCCAATCCCAATAGCTTGGTTATGCCCTTTTTCTGTAACTGAGTGTGCAACTTTTGTTGCGTTAAGAACTTGAGGCTTTCATGGTCCGTTTTTATCATGAATGGACTCCCTTCTAGGTAGTACCTCCACTTCTCCACTACCATGAGGACTGCAATTAATTCCTTATCATAGATGCTCAACCCCAAGTGTTTTGGGGCTAGGGCTTGGCTGAGAAAAACTACAAGTTTTCCTTCTTGTATTAGCACAACGCCCACCCTCAACTCACAAGTGTCTGTCTCCAATGTAAAGGGTTTAGAGAAGTCGGGTAGAGCTAGGATTGAAGCCTGTGTCATGGCCTCCTTAAGGGTGCAAAAGGATTTCTTTGCCTTGGAATTACATTGAAACCCATTTTTCTTCAACAACTCGGTAAGCGGCTTGTTGATAATTCCATAGTTCTTGATGAATTTTCTATAGTACCCCGTTAGTCAAGGAATCCCCTTAATTCCTTCACCGTCCGTGGTGTTGGCCATTCCACCATGGTTACAATTTTTCTTAGATCAGTGTTGACTCCATTCCTTGTGATTATGTGACCCAAATACTCCACTTGTCTTTTTGCAAAAGCACACTTAGACCTCTTCACAAACAATTGGTTAGATCCGAGAATTTGAAAGGTAGTTCGTAGGTGGATCAAGTGTTGATCGAAATTTAGGCTATATATGAGTATGTCGTCAATGAATTTTCGATGGTGAGGACCAAAGATGTGATTCATCAAAGTTTGGAAAGTGGCGGGTGCATTGGTTAGGCCGAATGGCATAACCAAGAACTCATGTAGGCCTTGGTGAGTTTGGAATGCAGTTTTGGGAATATCTTTGGGGCTCATCCTAATTTGGTGGTATCCGAACCTTAAATCTAGCTTCGAAAATATGTGGCCTCAAATAATTCATCAAAAAGGTCCTCTATGATAGGGATGGGGAATTTGTTCTTGATGGTATGAGAGTTTAATTGGCGATAATTGACACAAAACCTCCATGATCCATCCTTCTTTGTTGCGAGAAGGACTGGGGAGGCAAATGGGGTTTGGCTCAGTTGTATTATGGATTTGGACAACATGTCTTTCACCAATCTTTCAATTTCTACTTTTTGGAAGGGTGAGTATCGGTAGGATCGGACATTAACGAGTTCGGTATTGGGTCATAAATGGAGGGTGTGTTCTAGGAATCAGTTTGGGGGTAAGGTGGATTGCTCAACAAACAAATCCTCAAATTTAGCCAATAATGAATGTAAAGAATCGTAAGATTGTACCTTGCTCGGAGGGGTCACTGTCGCGTCCAAGCTAAACCAAGAATGATCAGCTGTTGCCTCTCATTCGTGTCATGGACCTATGGGTTGCCTAGGGATTTGATAGGAATTTGAGAGAAATCAGAGGAAGAATTAGACGGATAGGGAGGAAAAAGCAGCAAGAAATGGGGGAAGAATACAAAGAACAACAAAGAGAGGGAGAGCAGAGGGATTGTGAAGAGGGAGTTTAGGGAGAGATACGAGAGAAATAAGAGAAATTCAATATCATTCAACATAATCCCCTCCTCTTACAGTAGCCCTTTTATAGACAAATTTGACTGCTAACTGAATCATAACAACACTCACGTGCTCCTAATAAATTGCAAATATCTCCTACCAAACTATTATAAACCTATTACAATATTGCCCTTCTATTGCTCCTAAGGTTATGACAATTCCCCCCGTCTTAAAAGGTTTCTTGTCCCCAAGAAACTTATTACTATTGAGTCGTCATTTCTTCAACCAATTCCCATTCTCATTGTCTGTTTAATCTCTTTTTCTCGTTTTCCTCTTTGCCTTTACGTTCCTTCTCTTTTGCTTTTCCTGCACTTGTAACATGTTGTCTCCACAGATCTCCATAGCTGTTCCAAATGGTTGCCACAACTCCAAGAAGACAACTTTTAAGCTGTGCATGTTAGCCTTTTCATCGATTCTTGGCCACCCCTCAATTTCTGATGCAGTGTAAAAATAGGTACCAATTAGGCTAGTACGATCTGAAGAAACTCCAACCACTTTGGTAGGGTCGAGATCTTGATCATAGTTACTTGGTTCGTTCACCTCTCTTAAGAACCACGAACTGGTTTGTGTGTCCCAGTTTGCAGTGCATTTTTGAACTGGTTCATAGCGGTGCGCGCACTGGGACGCTACAATCAATGAACCGGAGCTGAAAATATATCAACTGCCAAACATACTAGCAACCGCCACTGGCAGAGAAGAGAATCACAGAAGAGAAGAAGAGACGAGAAAACATACCATAAATAAAAGAGTGAACGAGGACGGCAGCCATAAATAAATGAGTGAGCGAGGCTGCTAGAGCGAGAGAGAGGCAGCAACAGAGGGCGAGCCACAGATCAAGCGAGCGAGGGTGAGCGAACGAGCAAGAGGGGCAGGGGTGAAGGTGAGCGAGCTAGAGGGGTAGAGGCGAGAAAGGGAAAAGGGTTGCGACTTGCGAGAAATGGAGGATTTTCAATTTGCAGAGTAGAAGGGGGCAGGGGTGAGACGGGAGAGAAAAAGGGGGTGGGTCAGTGGGCGCCAATTCGGGGTTGGGGTATTTGGTAAAAAATAATTTTTTTATTTTATAAATTCAAATTTAATTGTAAACCCTAAATTTGCCATTACAAATAGAATTTTTGTTCTAAATAAGAAATTAAAAATTGAATATGAAGAGTCAATAATTCCAACAGTCATGAGATAGTGGCAGACAAGCTACTAAATATTTAATTTAACACTACTTCTCTTTTCCATAAGTAGAGTACCAATGCAAATATAGTGTAGTTTTACAATGTGTGTATATATATAGTGTAGTTTTTTTTCTAATTAACATTGTTTAAACTTTATATAAGTTAAAAAGAAAAATTGTGAAATTATATTAAATTTATTGAAAATATGAATTTGATAATGTAAAGAACGAACTAAACAAAATTTTCAAACGTACCACGTCCCAAAATAGCACACCAACTAAGCCTATCCCCTACGTATTACATATCTAGCTAGGTGACGTACCATGTACCCGTACCACGAACCAAAGCGTATCGCATTCCTAGTAACTATGATCCTGATTCATCTCATCTTCGACTTGATCTTTAGCCGACATCACCAATGAATTAATGTTTTGTTCCCATGCTACCTTGCCCTAGTTTAGTGGTTGTCCTTCGGATTTCTTAGCCATTGTAACAGGATTCATTTCATCGTATTTCTCCTCCTGGTCTACCTCGATCTCAAAGGTTCCATTCACCTTGTTCATTCTACTCCCTAGTAAGACTGGTTCAATCTCTTCTCTAGGGGAAAAATCAGGAGTGACCCTTACCGCATTCTGGTGAGTGAACATCACTAGGAATTGTTACATTTGGGCTCCCATTTCTTCTCACAACATCGTGATTCACCCCTCCAACCTTTGTTTCATCCCTTTCATTGAACTCTCCATCTTGCGATCTAACGCCATGATCGCTTTGTGGTTATGGACACTTCCGATCTCCAATTGATCAGTTCTGTTTTGGAGTTCCATCATGGTCGAGCTGACTTGCTGCAGTTCCGACTTGAAATCCTTCATGCGGGTTCCCTCTGCCATCTAGCCAATCCAAACAAAGCCCCGACCGAGATTCATTGCTCTAAGTCAGCTCTCCAGAATAGTCGGAATCTCCTTTTGATCAAGGTGGAAAGCTCACTGTGACATCTCGATCACTTCACCAGCATGGGTCGAAAGGTAACCAAAACCGCAGCACACAAAGTGCCTTCCGATCAAAGCGACTACACCCCACAGAACTCCGATCAAAATTCCTGATCAAAACCGTAACACCACAACTGTGCCTATAGGAAGCTTATCGGTCTGGGTTGGAATGGTCTTCCAATCTGGTCGCAACACTTTGGGCCCGACTCACGTTCACCTCGAACAGTCACAACCCTTTGGGCCATCCGCTTGACCTTTGATGGACTCACGTTCACCTCGAACAATCACAACCCTCTGGGCCATCCACTTCACCTTCAACGAATTGCCGCCTCTCATGAACGACCGTCCGTTCACGTCACCTCTGACATACTCGCCAGTGGACGTCAACCCACCTCTGTCCGTTTGCCTAGATCGCCGATTCTGTTGCAATTAACAAAGGTTGTTAGCTCTGCTATCTATCAGCAATGGGAATTACAGCCAATAAAAAATCAACCAACTCACTTACAACTTCCAAAGAACGGTTGAATTTACAACCAAGGAACGATTGACTCTGAGGGATCCCCAAGGTGCATAGGTCCCTTTTGTAATCAGCAAGTTGTTGCCCTTGAATTGCCCCCTTGCACTGCCTTGCCAATTACTTCCCCCTTCGACATTATCTTGTGCTGCTTAACAAATGGTTCCAATGATAATTCATGCAAATAGGCTTTCTCAGCCACTTGTCTTACTAAGTAGGCTGTAGCATTTTGACCATCGGCCTAAGCTCATCACTCAGCCCACTAAGGAAGCTAGACATGAAATAATGCTCATCCAATGTCGAGTGAGCTTGTCTTATCACCGACTTAAGCTCCTCAAATCTCACTAGGTACTCTTCCACTGTTCCTTCCAGCTTCAATTTGTTAACTTCTTTCACAACATCCGTTAGGTTTCGTTCCCCAAAAGGAGCGCAAAACTCATTAACAAACTCATGCCACCTCCATTTTGCTCTCTGTTCGCTCCATCCTTGAAACCATGAATCTGCCACGTCATTCAAATAGGCAACTGTCATGTTTACCTTGTTCCCCTCGGCTATTATAGTGGTAAAAAAACACTTGCAACGTCTTACGCACCATCGGAGTTTATCCCCTTCAAACATTAGGATTTTGAGTCTCGATGTAGAGGGATTATTCTGGTTTGCTAGGGATCCTTGAACAGACCCTTCAGCAGCATACTCTATCCGTTCTTCCACTTCTAGCTGACCCCTCAGTTCGAGAAAGATGGGTGTTGTTGTGGCTCGGGGAGGGAAATCCACTGGTAGGCTTGCGTTGGGCTGTTGGGAGAAGATGGCGAGGGTAGCACTCAGCTACTGGCCCAAACCCGAAAGCTCTTACCAGATGTTCCTCTCCATCAACGACAAATCTGCTCGGATGTGGTTGACTTCCTCTTGGATGTGTCGAACCCCAGCTTCAACCATCTCCGGCCTTTGGTTTACCTACCCATGGCTCTGTCGAAGGCCTACTTCCAAGGCATCGACTCCGGCTGTTTCGTCCTTGTGCCTTCAGCCATCCTCACCTCCAATCATTCCTCGTTTGACAACAACTAATCACTAAATGCGTTACACTAGATGCGACCCCTTCCTCACCCACGTTGCCAACTCCGACTTAACTCCCTCACCTGTCTTCCGCTTCAATCGCAACCCCTTGGGCCGTTCGCTTCATCTCTGACTAATTCACGATCACTGCGAAACGTCTGCTACAGTCGCGAACGCCTGTAGGTCCGCATCACCCTTCGACACTTGGAGGTCCGCTACAATTGCGAATGATTGTCGTTCACGTCACATCCAGCATGCTCGTTAGTCGACCCACCGTCTGTTCACATCACCTCCGGCATGCTCACTGATCGACCCACCTTCGTCTAGCTTCCTAGGACGTCGGCTCTAATACCAATTGTCAACTCCTTAGAGCTGGCAAGGGAGAATTCCGACTACGAGAGAGAGAGAGAGAGAGAGAGAGAGACTTCAGAATATTCTCATTGCATAACTTTTTGGGCTGCTCAGTACATGTATATATATAGTCCGTTAGCTGATGTATCCTCTGGAATGTGCACCAGGGACAGCTAGCTATAACCTCCTAGGTACAACACCAATTGCTCACCACAAATTTTGGACTATCCTACCCTTAGGCTATGACAGGTGGTAGGGAAGATGGCCGTAGTAGGGATGAATTTACGTGGATGTTGGCATAATGATACCTCACCTGCTACACTTGGGAACTTAGGGAAAACTATTTTAATGTCCTTTTAGGGATTGAATTTGGCCAGGGCCCATGAACGTTGACATGATAACACAGCTGAATTGCTTCACTTGGGAACTTAGGAAATACTGTATTTGACTTTGTCAGGGATCTGACCTAGTAAGTTAAATTATAGTTGACTGGAAATTTTAACTTACTCTGCTTTCTCCAATTCTTAATTGTTCTGGTGACTGTAGTTCTTTATGAACTGTCTTCATTTTTTTAGTGCTTATTATTCTGATTACCTGTCCTTTTGAGATAGGTCTATCTGATATTGGATGAGTTCATTCTTGCTGGGGAGCTCCAGGAAACAAGCAAGAGGGTACTTCACTGCTCTAAAACCTTTGTTTCATTCCTTGCATAGATGAATCAGCATTTTGGAAGTTTCATGCACCTTCTCCTTACATTATTAATAACCATAAATGTTCTGGTTTACTTTGAGGCTCTCATTTGGCCAATGGCAGGACAACCCACGCTTATGTGGCTACTATTTAGATTCAGTTGGTCATTGCATTGCAACTTGGGAGTGGAGTCTCCCAAATTTTCCCCCCAGACTCCCTTTTTTTGCATAAAATCACTTCCACTATCTAAGAAATCTGGTAATAGCTGGGTTTCTTCTTTAACCTGCAGGCAATTATAGAGAGAATGGGAGAGTTGGAAAAGCTGGAGTAAAGAATCATTTAGCTCCACATCATATTCAGATAGACTTTTGCTGGGCCTTCTTTCTCTTCTGTATTTTTGGTGGCTTGTTTCTCTCTTTCTCCCCAACAGTTTTCCTGCTTTCGTGTACTATTCTAGCTGGCGTCATTGTTTTTATACCTGAAGATGAACCTTAATGACTTCCAATATATCTAGCAGGGGCTCCACTTTATGTCTCTCTTCACGACATCTTTTGTATTTGTTGTTTAAAACGATTCCCTGAAGATGGCAAAGTTGTGTGCGCTCTTATGCTAGCAGATTATACATCATTTGATTAAAAATTCCAGTGTTAGTTACCATCGCTTGCCTTTTTCACCATAGTGCTTGGCGGCTGCATTCTTATTTTTCTGGTCAGCCGTCTCTTCCTTTAGCTTCCAACGGTTCGATTAATCAGCCAACACCAAGGGTTTGGGTTTGTGAAAAATGTGCCGCCTTGGCTTGTATGCATCCTCTCTGCGTTTAGTCGGGGACAAGTTTCTTAATGGACCATTGCAATTGCCTGAACGCTCTGGAGAGGATAAGAAATGAAGGTGCCCATGTCACTGTAAGTGGTATTCTCACCGATCTACTTTCGGTTAAAGATTTAAAATGGTTTGTTCATGAATAAACTATATCACTCTGTAAAAAAATTTGACTGCAGATTTTCAACGTAGACAACCTGTTACCTTCATTGAAAGAAGGAAAACAGTGGCAGCCTCTCATTGAAAAGCAGGGCCACATTATCCTGAATATTTTAGGTCAACTGTACTTGTGCTGGGTGTTGTTCCAGCATAAGGCTTCAGCCTTCAACCCACATATATGACCCCATCTTGAAGCAATACCATTAAAAAACATGGCCACATCCTTAGCAGCTTCTATTCCTTCCCAATCTCAAGGGGGATGAAACACAATTCCATTAATTCGAGTTTTACTAACATAGGGATCTGAAAAGAGAGTTGTAAGGCCAAGCCAAGCTACGCTACATATTACCAACTACTCCAGATCTTTAGCATTGCATTTAAAATTATGCACCCATTCTTCTTCAGGCTTTCCCAGTAGATGATGATGCCTAAACAGGCACTACAAAACTTCTTCACTCACCTGATGGAATGGCCCATAGGGTTCCTGTGGGTGGGTTTCCCTCTGGATCTCAATTGCTCTTTCTAGCAGCCATATGGTTGATGCCCCCAATACTGAATAACAAGGCATCCTTAGTAACTGCAACATGGTTGCCGCGAGAGGAGTTAACCCGAGCTTAACTTGAGCATCTAGCCTAAACTATGCACATTAGGAAATACGACTGGTGATTACAGATGTTCGTTGCAGAGTAATTGCAATGGCAGTGAGGCAGCATCGGTGTAGGAAGCAACTCCGTTGATTTCGTATCCAGAATGGAGGTGATTCCCCATGGCTCTTGCAGAGGGCAAAGGTGAAGTAACAGCAACGAGCTGCTGTTTCTGGTGAGCCATGGGAGCATACTTGGGGCCGAGTGTTTCTAGTGAAGAATGTGGAGGCGGTGGAATAGACTGACCAAACTGGATCGCAGAGGCCGGGTCTTGTCGTCCATTTTGCCAGATCGGGAGTGCCACGGGCTTGTACTGAGGTGTCCATATCTGTTGCCGCTGCTGTTGTGGCAATGCAGTACTACCCAGAGAACCCAAAAGTGGGCTGCCAAAATAGGAGGCCTGCTGAAGATGATGTACCTGTTCCAAATAGAGGTAGTATAATTCTAAGACACCGATAAACTGGCAAATATGAATTGAATCACATCACATCACGGAAATTAATCTGAAAACTAAATACTGATTTGCTTCTTAAGAATCCATGACGTTTACAAATGACTTGACAAAAGAAACATCACTCAGTCTCTGCTTATTAAGTAGTGATCAGTTGAATTGGAGCTAATCGAAGAACAATTCTTTCCAAGCGGACACATGATTAGAGCAACTTACTGGATCCAACATTGGATCTTAGAATCAGAG
Source organism: Diospyros lotus (assembly GCF_014633365.1). Lineage (NCBI taxonomy): Eukaryota > Viridiplantae > Streptophyta > Magnoliopsida > Ericales > Ebenaceae > Diospyros > Diospyros lotus. The sequence continues at coordinate 30,600,092 of NC_068345.1, forward strand.
TTCATCAATTGGCTCAAGCCACAAATAAGAAGAGATCAGTAGCACGGGAGGCCTAAGAAATGAACAACACAAAACAACCAAGCTTCCAATAAATTGTAGAGAACCATTCCAAGGAAGAATAATAGAAAGCAAGCGAATCACCTGCTGCTGCTGCTGCTGCCTTACTGCAGCTGCTGCTGGAAGATGATCGGCAAAAGGAACTGGGGAAAAACGATTTTGTTGAAGAGCAAGGTGGGGCATCATTTTCGGATTCTGTGCAAGTGATTGCAGATATGGAATATGAAATTGTGTCAGCGGCGGCTCTATCCAATTTCCAATTTTGTTATTACAATTGGTAGCTTCTATCCTACCACCCCCTCCTCCTCCACTTGACAAGGACAACAAATCAAACCTCTGCAAAAACAAAACAAAACAACGTTCAGGATCACGATCGGGGGCGCCCACACACATATTACACAACTTTACGAGAATTAGCTTGCCTGATTTTTTGATGCATAAAGCACAGATGTGGTGGAAGCCTGTTGTTGATCCTGAAGGAGTCTCTTGTGCAGAAGAATAGCATTCCTAACTTCACCCGGACTCTTGTCAGCAGAAACAGCTCCATTCAAATCATCTCTCGCCGTGACCAGGTTGTTGTTGGCTGCTAAATGAACCCCTTCATTTGATGTCATCTGAATAGGATGTGTAGGCTGCCTGCCTGTGTTCTCCGCAATTTGCAAGACCTTAATGAGACGACTTATATAAACATGAGATGAACATCTCTTCCACGACGCCCTACCAATTGGAACTTTTGATTCCTGCATTATAAATAGCCACCCCTAAAGATAAAAAATCCTTGAACGTTACCAACAACAGCCACTCAATTGAAGAAGAATGGTCCTTCTATACCTCTCCAGCTGAACCAGGTCGGTTTGCAGATGTAGACACAGCCATCCAAGAAGGAATCTTCGTTGTGTTTGTCCTGAAATAACTAGATATATGAGAGATCTAAAAAGACATCAACTACCCAAAAAGATGGAAAATAATATTAAGAAAGGAAATTACTGCAAGGGAGGTCCCTGAGCCACTGCACCATGGGATACTGCTGAAGAGAAGCCTGGCCACAGTGCTGGACCTTCATAAAAGAGCCAATTTTTTATGCCATCATCAGAACACTCATTTGCAGAGCTTGAGTGGATGGCAAGTACCAAGTTCACACAAGCAAGCTTTGAATATGAAGTGAACAAAAAAAAAAAAAAAATTAAGTCATTTGAGAAAAGCATACCACTATTTTTGCTCTCCTTCCGGGTGTGCTGTAGTTCAAGTTGACTGCTACCTGCTGCAGCCTGATTAAATAACGGGAAGCCACCTATTTCAGTCGGAGCATACTATATGTTAGTTGCATTTGAAAATGAAACTTACTGGTCCCAGTCCAACCTCTGATCTTCCCACACAAGCTGCAGCTTCCACATAATACGACTGCTTCGAACTATGGAGGAACAACAAAGATATAATAAATAACATCAAACAATAAAATGTAGCACAAACAGAAGCTAAAGCACAGTCTTGAATATACCAACCCAATCTCCAGGCATATCTCAGATTGGACATTGCAACCAACAGCACTGTAGGGCGGCTTCCAATCTATGGGTTCCTTCTTCTCTAACAGAGAGACTGCTTGACCATTTCTCTGGGAAGTGGCGATACCCAATTCTGTGCCATCCCAGAAAGTAGGCTGTGATGGTTCATTCAAACATTTGACTTCTATGCAGTCTTGAGCTGAACCTTCTACCAAGGCAACATTAGCAGTCTGGGCAGATGCAGAAGGGCAAAGCGGCATGGATTGCTCTTCCTTCCCAGGAGCTGCAGAATCTGATAAATTAAGTAATACAACATACTGCAACAAGAAAACCAAATAAAAGAATAAGAATGTTATGGAAATAAAAGGAGGAGACCTTCAAGTGCAGGCCTTGAACTCTCCTGTTCTGGCAAAGGCGAAGGTTTTTCTTCTCCCAATTCACCACCCAAACCTTTCTTATTGTTACTGTTAGGGAACATATCAGCCAAAGCATACAGAGTCTCGACCACTTCTTCCTCATCTTTTGTGATTGGGCCTATGCTGTGCATCTTTGCCGCTGAGTCTTTTCCTTGCTGCAAATGCAATTCCAATTGTCGATAATAAATATCCTATCAGGGAAAAATAGTTTCCGACCTAACGATCTTTGAGAAAGAGGTAATAAATACATTTGGCCTGGATTTCTTGATGCCATCCTTTCTAGGTAATTTGACTCCATTTATCTCATGATTTGGCTGCTTCTTATCAGATGATGGCAGTGAAATGGATTCACTATTGCGCTTCTTCATGGCTGCAAATATAGAAGACATAGTAAAATTGTCCGCATTAATTAAACACAAAACTCTTCTTACCAACCGTATTTACTCAATATTAAAAACCAATCTGCAAGCTCTCTTTTGTTTGTTTTCTTTTTTCTTTTTCCTTCCCTTAAATACAAACTGTTTCTGATTGACGAAGGGGCAAACATCCTTGTTGAAGCAAAGTTCACCACACTACACTAGCCAACAAGCAAGATTCTATATATATATATGCCCACCCATACATACTGAAAAATTGAAGGATACACAAAATGAAGAAATTGAAATGGAAATTAAAGAATCTTTCACCCTTGAAAAGAAAGGAAAAGCAAAAGCCTCAGTTCTAAACCACAATAGAAGAACATAAAAGATAAGGAAACTTCCAACTAGACCCACCAGATAGAGCCGAATTAAAATATGTGGGCTCCAACGAAACAACCCAATGATCAAACGAACACAACAATTCACATGAAATTCAAACAGAAAACCATTTTTTTTTTTTTTTTTTAAGTTCTGAATTACACACCTGACCGTAGCTTCCGAGGAACGCAAGCAGAATCAACTGTACCAGATTCATGAAAAAACTGGGGGAAAAAAAAAAAAAGAAGCAACTGATTTAGCTCGGTCGGTTCCCAGAATAGATTCTCCAATTCTTAATCCAAATTACCTTTCTAGAAAGCTTAATTCTCTTGCTAATGGTGGGAGGAAAGTCATCTTCGCCGTCAGAGTTATGAGGACCCATTTCACCATCTTCGTGACTTGACCTCACTTTACCAACAACATTCAATCTCCTCATTTTCTCTCTCTTCAATTTCTTGGAGAAAACAGCATCCCCACCATTACCATCTAAACCTTTAACCAAATCAAACAAACGCGATTGCAGGCCTTCTGAGAAAAATATAGAGTAAACAGAAAAGAAAAAAAAACCAGAAAAGGGGAAGATAACAAGCAGACACGTAGTAGCTGCAGAAGATTATCACTAGCCAAATAGCAATAAGAATATGCAGTTTTTGTAGACATAAAGGCAGCCATTGATGCGTTTTGTTGTTTAGTGAAAAGAAAAAGATAAATTCGTCGAGAGACGACAAGAATGAGGTTACCAGATTGCTTCATAATCCGCCGATTCGAAGGCGGTAACCGGCTCGCTCCTCCACGCCTCACGTCTCGAGCCTTGTCCATTTCTCAGACGACGACAGTAACGCTAACATCGAACTGCAAACGGGTTGGACGGCCCAAAATGGATCGAAAATTGCGTCCAAAATTGGATGGCCCTTCAGATCTTTATCCCAGCTCTACAGTTACAGTTCGTACAATGTCAGGGAAAAGAAGAAGAAAAAGAAATCGGAGCTTGAGAAAAGCCTGTTAAGAAACCAGAGAAAATAAAGCTTAAGTGGGAAAAACAAAACCGGTTGATTTGGAATCAGCAATTGATTTTCGGGCTCTCACCGAAAAGTTAGCCGGAAAGAGGAGCAAGAAAATTGGGAAAAGGGTTTTGGGTTTTCCGTTTCCTTCTCTGTTCTATATATGCTTAACGAAGACGAAAGATGGATCAATTTAGTTTCCATATACATCTAAGCCTCTTTCTTCTTCACCTATGGCTTCTCTTAATACAGAGAGAAACACGTATATAGAAGTATATACGTATAGGCGGAGAGAAGGGAATGAAGGAGCAGAGACAAAAAGAGGGTGAAGAGGTGGTTAAAAGGGGAAGAAAGCAAAGCGAATTCGTCTTTTGTGCTCAGAGAATCGGGTTCTTCACGAAAAAGGAGAGAGAGAGAGAGAGAGAGAGAGAGAGAGAGAGAGAGAGAGATGGCACGCAAAGAGCTCACAGGAAAGAAACCAAAAGAAAGAGAAAGCGAAGAAAAGGTAACGTAAGAAAACAAACACCCGTGAAATTCTTGGGAAATACAGTGGAGAGATCTGGTTCATTAATTTAATTCTGAGAAAGAGGATATTGGAAACTCGATTGCGAACGATACCCATTCATCCTTCCTTCCCCGAATCTCGTAGAACAATACAACACACATGTTCACTGAATCCAATAAAAATATCAGCGTTTTCCCCCAGATTATACTTAACCTAGACAGACATATTCCACTTCAGATTCTCAGGGTCAGGGAGGAACACAGATGGATGGAAAACAGAGAAAATCATAACAGATGGAAAACATTCTCCCCGGAGACTGAAATCCAAGTCTGAGACAGACCCATTTTCAAAAATTAGGCGAGAGAAGAGAGGATCTGGAAATGGAAGAGAAAGAATTCAACCTTTCAATTCCCGAGAAGAATTAGAATCGTACTCTTTCACATTCCCAGCTATGAACTCCACCACCCACTCTTCTCTCTCTTCACAATCCCAACTGCATGTTCAGAGCGCGCGCTCTCTCTCTCTCTCTCTCTCTCTCCAACAGAACCCAAAAAAAACTGAAGCTTTTCACACTCAAAAATCGCGTCCAAGTGATCAATCAATGAATCGCAAAACGGCCATTCCTCTCTCTCTCTCTCACTCTCTCTCTCACACACACACACACACACTTCCCACATATATAGAACCCTCTGGTTACGTCATCGCGTGATCGACGGCGAGGGCTAATGGAAGCCGTTGGATCGTGGGGCCAAGAATCTGACGCAGAATCCGACGTGTCAGCTCTTTTTCTTTTACACAGTGAGTGGCCAGCCAGCGTGTACGAAGACAACAGTGCCCTGCTATGCTGACGTGGAGGGGGGGGATCCCTGCTTGGAAGATGGGCATGATCGCGGGCGTCCGTATCCGTTGCGACTTGCGAGCTTCCAACAGAGAGGAGAGAGAAGAGAGGCGGTTAGAAGAGTCCAGCGGCGGATGCTTCCCCCGTCGGCCTAATCCTCATTGTATTTCTGTCCTTATTCTCGGAGTTGTCCTTTGATTTGTCTTCTTCATACTCCCAAAACAATATTCAATAATCATAAGATAAAAATATATCCAAAAAAAAAACAAACATATATTTTAATTCTCTTCTTATTTAGATTTTAAAATCATCATCATCGTATATATATATATATATAATAACATTAAATATATGATTCATATATAATTTATTTTATGCATGTTATATGATTCAAATATATTTAGCTAATAATTCTAAAAAATATTTTTAATGTTATTTTTATAGTTAATAGTGTTTCGATAAATAATAAATTTAATGTTGTTAAGATCTATAATTGTTATTGTTACCATATTATTATATGCTTTAAATGATCTTTTTTTTCATGTGAATTATTCAAAAATTATTTACAGAACTAATACATCAACTGTAATTGCATTATTTTGGATTGGTTTAAAGGAAACCCATTTTGGGAATACTATCAATTTCATGTCAAATTTATTATGTGAATTAGTTTTTTTTATTTAAAAAAAAGAATTATTTGTAATTATGGACCCGTTACAGGGTATCATTACAGTCTATTAGCTAAAGCTACTGATGGAATTAATTTATTATGCAAGTATTGTGAAATAATTGATAGTACATATGTCTACCATTCCCCTTTGAAAAATAATTGTGATGGTCCCCCCCCCCCCCCCCCCCCCCCCACCCCAAATTAAACATATTATAACCCTTCAATTAGCAAGACTAGTTAAGGGGTTGTTTGGTTGGGCTTTTCAAAATTATTCCCTAACTAAGAAGGATTTATAGAATGAAATATATATATATATATGTGTGTGTGTGTTTATTGTTTCTAAAATTTGAGATTAATTTGCTAATTCAGTTATTATTATTTTGGAGGGAGTTGGTTTGGTTTTTGAGCAGAAATGATATTTTGAGCAAAAGAAAAAAATTGCGAAGCGGCGGGCGAGTTGTTGGGCGGAGAGGAGATGATACGAAAATGAGGACGTGATGATTTATTATTTCATTTGATTTTGTGGACCACTCTCTCACCTCGGCTGGGTGGGTGGCTCTGCGTGGAGCGCGGGTCATGCGCTTTGCGTGACCCTGAGACTTCATTTTGAGTTAAGAGCAGCGTAGATTGATTTACCCATTTACCCCTCCCTTCAAATTCCATTTCCATACAGACTGAGAGAGAGAGAGAGAGAGAGAGAGCAGCTAGCATAGCATAGCATAGCATAGCATTAGCAAGCGAGCGAGCGAGCAGGTGACGGTAATATAATAATGATAAGACGATGCCATGCGGGTGGGGACTGGGAGGAGGAGAGGACGATCGAGTGATACATTGCTGTAGCGTCTGCCGTTTTAAAAATACGTGCATCCATAATTTCTTTTACTAAATTACTTTTTTTTTTAGGTTTAGTAACAAATTACTCGAGCCAAAGCATGTGTCAAAAACAGATTCAATAGATTTTTAAATTAAAATATAAAAATAATATTTTTTTTATATTTCAATCAATTTTATTTTTTTTATTTTAATACAAAAACTATATCGAATCGAAATAATCAAAATTGCTAAATTTAAAAATTATGATCAGAATTAAAAAAAAAATTAAATTGGAGGGGATTGAAGTAATTGATATTTAAATTGAACGGAAATAATCAATTTGAAAAACCCCAGTAAATTTTGAAAGCTTTCACCTCAACCCAGAAAACAAAACAATGGCATGGCCTAGCCTAGCCATTCCTACTCAATTTTTGTGCTAGGTAGGTACGTAGTAGGTAATTATTAAGTGAGACAGCATTAATTCTTAAATTAACTTTTTTTTTAACTCTTTTTGATTGCTTGAGAACCAAGGCAAGGCGTGATACCATTTAAATAAATAATGTCAATGCTAATCATTATTGCCATGTACATTAGTACTTACGTATAATATATGTTTCTTAGTATTAAATATTTCATTAGTTAATTAGACAACAAATAGTGAACTACTATTTGCACATGTTTCAAATCTATATTATATATATTATAATAAAACAGCCGTCAAAATTTTTCCCGCCCATTTCCGGTTACTATTTTTATATTTTATTATATTTTTTTAATTTTTTTTGCTTACCTGAAATAGAATTTTTATAGGTCATTAATTAAGTCTTGGAGATGTAGTTCTTGGAACATGTAAATAGTTTTTTCATAACTAAATGGTGTTTGGAGAATGTGTAATCATGCTGGTATATGAAGAGTCAAGATAAATATTATTAATTTATCCGTATTATTAATTTTTAAATATTAGCATAAAATTTTAATTGAAATAAATTACAAAAAAATGAGACTTTTTTAAATCGGGAGAAATCTTGAGATATTAGGTAATACTGTTGAATACCGACTGTCAAGTAAATTTTTTATTTTATTTTTATTTATATATAGTTTAATTAATTTAAATTTATTTTTTTATAATTTTAAATGTTATAATTTTATATATAAATTAAATGTTATAATTTTATTTTTTAACTTTATTTTTTTTGTTGCTTTTTAAAAAATGTGACATGTCTTAAATGTGATAATTGATTGCTAGGATAAATATGTAAAGTCATGTATGGATAATCAATTTTAAAATTTTGATTATTATTATTTATATAATTAATTAATTATTTAAATTGTCTTTATTTTATATATAGTTTAATTATTTTAAATTTATTTTTTTATAATTTTAAATGTTATAATTTTATATATAACTTAAATGTTATAATTTTATTTTTTAACTTTATTTTTTTTGTTGCTTTTTAAAAAATGTGAAATATCTTAAATGTGATAATTGATTGCTAGGATAAATATGTAAAGTCATGTATGGATAATCAATTTTAAAATTTTGATTATTATTATTTATATAATTAATTAATTATTTAAATTGTCTTTATTTTATATATAGTTTAATTATTTTAAATTTATTTTTTATAATTTTAAATATTATAATTTTATATATAACTTAAATGTTATAATTTTATTTTTTAACTTTATTTTTGTTTGTTGCTTTCTTAAAAATGTGACATGTCTTAAATGTGATAATTGATTGCGAAAAGAAATATGTAAAGTTATGTATGTTTAATTAATTTTGAAAAAATGATTATTATTATTTATATAATTAATTAATTATTTAAATTATCTTTATTTTATATAGTTTAATTAATTTAAATTAAATTAAATTATAATTTTAAATGTTATAATTTTATATATAACTTAAATGTTATAATTTTATTTTTTAACTTTATTTTTTTGTTACTTTCTTAAAAATTTGATCTGTCTTAAATATGATAATTGATTGTCAGAAGAAATATGTAAAGTCATGTATGGATAATTAATTTTGAAAATTTGATTATTATCATTTATATAATTAATTGATTATTTAAATTATTCTTATTTTATATATAGTTTAATTAATTTAAATTTATTTTTAAAATTTTTAAATGTTATAATTTTATATATAATTTAAATATTATAATTTTATTTTTTTAACTTTTTTTTTTTGTTACTTTCTTAAAAATTTGACATGTCTTAAATGTGGTAATTGATTACGAGAAGAAAATATGTAAAATCATGGATAATCAATTTTGAAAATTTGATTATTATCATTTATATAATTAATTGATTATTTAAATTATCTTTATTTTATATATAGTTTAATTAATTTAAATTATTTTTCTTATAATTTTAAATATTATAATTTTATATATAACTTAAATGTTATAATTTTATTTTTAAATTTTTTTTTACTTCCTTAAAAATTTGACATGTCTTAAATGTGATAATTAATTGTTAGGAGAAATATGTAAAGTCATGTATGGATAATTAATTTTGAAAATTTGATTATTATTATTTTATATAATTAATTGATTATTTAAATTATCTTTATTTTACATACAATTTAATTAATTTAAATTTATTTTTTATAATTTTAAATGTCATAATTTTATTTTTTAACTTAATTGATTATTATCATGTATTTAATTCTCCTTTTTCCCATTAGTCTACACTGAAGATGTGTTATATATTAGACTTGGAGAAATTAAATGCAAATTAAATTTGTGTTTTGAAAATTATGTTAAGTGAGTAAGATTCAAATTGTGTGGCAAAGCATGGGAAAAAAGAGAAACTTAATGGTGGCATGTGATTTGATAAATTGAGAGAAATAGGAGAATTTAAATGAAGAGAAATTAATAAAAGAAAATAAATATCTCTCTCTCTTCTTTCTCTCCATTCCCGTTCAACCCTTCCATTTCTTCTCTTCTCCTTTCTCGATTATTCTTCTCAAATTTTCTCTTATTCTTTACTTTTATTTAGTAAATTTTAACCGTATTCTTTTACCCATTTTGGTCTTCTGGTGTAACATAGCATCACTATTCTGTCAAGTGAGTGATGTGAATGCAACTAAGAAAAATTAGGCCTTGAGGGTTCGTGTGGTATGCACATATGAGACAAATACACGTAAAAATCCACACAAAAAAAAAAGTCTACCCTTGAATGCATATTTCAAAATAAAGAGGTTGGTTATTGTTTTTTTTTTTTTCCTGTTATTGTGTAATTTTTTTTATTTTTTACGCATTGCTTATTGTATTACATGTTAATTTAGGTTTATTTTTACATGGTTTCGGGATAGAATTATGTGCTTTTAATTGTTTGTCTACCCTTGAATACATATAAGAAAATCTTTCAAAATTTATAATCTTTTTGTTGTATTTTTATGATTGTAACACAGTTATTTTATTTATTTTTTACTTCTTTATTGTGATTTTCATTTATTGTAACTATTAAATTATATAATTTTGACTTTAACAATTTTTTTTTTTTTTTACAATATCCATTTATCCATGCATGGCATGGGTGATCCACTAGTCATATATAATATAAGAATAGGGGTCTGCCTCTGAGCCTGAGCCTGAGCCTGAGCCTTTTATTATATATGTGCATGAGCATCTTATAATTTTATTTGTGTTGGCTTCAAAGGGATGTACTTTTTTTTGTATGTATTTTAATGATTATTATAAATGAGTGTTTTGATTTATAAACAAAAAAAGAAAAAAAAATTAACCAGGGTTGGATAATATAATCAAATTGTAATTTTGTTTTCACCTTTCATTTATGCAATCTAGCTAATTTGATCTTAGTTGTCGCTTTGTTTATTTATTAAGCTTAAGAATATAGTACTTTTGATTTTTTTTTATTTTTTTTTTCAGGGCACAGACCAAAACCAGCCGTAAACCTTTTTGTGAAAATTTGTAGATCAAACTATAGTCTAAAAATTTTAATTTCAACGCAGCTAAATCAAATTAACTAATTGGATTTAATTTAATAGCTGGAATCAAGCTATGCCCAATCCTGAAATTCCATCATTTTAATTTTTATGCCTGGCTTGGTGAGTTTTTAGAGTTGGTTTGGGCCTCTCAACTGTCAGCCACGCTATTAGAGGGCCATTCATCCATTTTGGGTTGGGCCTTCATCTATTTTAGATTGGGCCTTCCTCTATTTTGGGAAGGCCGCCGTCAATACGCATCAGATCAGATGCATTATATTATATTCTTAGTTATAACACCAAGTCACTAACAGATCACTGTAACCTCCTTCTCCAACGGGACATACTGCATTATCATTGGTTTCACACAAGTCCTCCTTCATTTTTCTGGGTTTCTCCAATTAAAGGCTTGAGTTGAATATTGATTAAGCCACGCCCAGGCCAGTGGCCACTCGGATGCATGCGATTAATATATATAAGATTATTATCTCATGTACGTGAATTGCAAATTAATTTTTTTTATGAAAAATAAAAAATATTTTATTGTGTGCTTCAATTAAAATCTGAGTAATTAATACCCAGTTTCTGGACAAACGAATTCTGTACGCCAAGTTAGTCGCCAACGCCATTAGGGTGTATCTGCAGATCCATTAATTTAATTTAATTAGAGCTTCAGTTTTGTGGGTAATTATTTAACTTAGCGGTTTGATTAATTGAGCAAAAGAAGCAGCGTGTGTGTGTGTATAATGGTCACATAATTAATTAATTATTATTATAAAGAATTAATTTAATAATATAAGAAATTATATTAATTAAGTTAATTTAACGAAGTTAGCTAGCTAGTGATGAAAGGGTTTTTAATTAAGGTTGAACTCAAATTCAGAAAATTAAACATTATTTTTATTTTTATTACAACAAATTAAATCAATCAATAATATTCACAGTTTTCATTTTCTTCAATAGAGATGGAATTAATGAAATAAAAATAATAAAATAAAAAATTAATTGTTGAAACGAGTCCCATGCTTCATGCATGCCATGCATGCGCTGTTGCTTACCCAACTAATTAACTCTTGGGTCTTGGCATCTTATGCAAATTAAGCTTCCATTGAGAGCATATATTAATTATTGGAATTTATATATATATATATATATATATTGCTCGCGGACATTTTAGATTTTAATTAGGGTTTACTATATATGTTGAAGTTTTAACTTTATTTTCAGCTCATCTCCTAATCATGCATTGATACCTAGCTACTGCACTTGCACTGATATATATATATATATATATGTTGCCAAGTACTTGACGTATGATCGATGATGTTAATGGATGTTTGATGACATATATATATATATACACATAATATTACAAATGGATTCCAAAAATATTAATTTGATTCTATATATAATTAATTAGTTCATGTAACTGAATGATGATATCAATAGGCTTTTAATTATCTAGTGTTTGGTCCTACGTACGTACCTACCTAAAGTGCTCTTTTATAAAATTAAAGTTAAAAAAATGACCAAATGGATCCTTTAACTTTTATTTATTTATTATATATTTTAAGGTAACATCTCCACAAGAGAAAGAGATCATGGATCGATTGCAAAATTACATTTTATTTCTATATAGTAATGCAAATTAGACCAAAATATATATACATTAATAGAATGGCGTAACTTTTTCATCCATCAGTAGGTGACTGTGGAGCAGCAGGACGTACGTACGTACGGTGGCTGGCCGCTCCATTCAACTAATTAATTTAATTTATTTGATATAGCATATGGGATCATCAGAGAAAAAGAACAACCACGCCATTAATTGGCCCCATATTCATGAGTCATTTCACTTCTCCTCCTTCTAAATGGGGGTCAGATCTATAAAGGGCTGTAGCCCATGCGCCCCCCAAAAACAAATCTACCCCTGGGCAGACGCTACCACCTTTTGTTTAAAAGTACATTAATGATATCGTCTTTAATTACAATGTTTTTGTTACAAGAAAGCATGCATATATCCTCAGAATAATGTAACGTACACTAATCAATATATAGTTATAATTATAAATCATTATATATACATATATATATATATATACACAGAGACAGAGAGAGATAAGGAAGGAAAGGGACCCAGAATGGAGAAAGAGAGATCAGAATGTGCCAAATGGAATTTAAGCTGGACGCCACTTTATAACAATCACTTCTATATAATGCATGCATGCAAACGGACAAATTGGAGGGCACTCTCAGTTCTTAGCTATCCACAAGTCATTTGTCTTAATAATTAGTATCCCTAGCCAGCCAGCTAGCTAGCTAGTTTATTATATGTGCATGCATGTCTATCTCATCTACAAGTGTAGATGCAGTTAATAAGATCCATTAACATCATTGATCGATCGATGGAGGGTTTCATTCCATCATCATCATCATCTCTCACTTTCTACTACACGTACGTGTTCATCATTCTATTCTATTCTATTCTATTTCGCTATATATCCAGTTGTCACTTAAATTATTTTTGGAGTAATTAACCCTGAACTGATCAGTGAGTCCCTCAAATTAAAAAAAAAAAAAAGAGGCACCTATAGCTATTTGATAATTTTGTCCTTTTCTGTATCTTTCAATTAATCATTTTGTTTTATTTTTTGGTTGTAAATTAAAGCTGTATTTCTATTTTATGAAACCCGTAACACTTCTCTTGTGACTTAAAAAGTTATATATATATATATGTATGTATGTATGTATGTGAAACTGTCTTTACTTGAGTGAGCCAGTCAGTCCTAGAGTCACTGTATATAATAGTTAATGTCTTTTTAACTTCTATTAATAATTGCCATCCTGCACTGCAAATTTCATTAATAATGACAGAAAGATATATAGTTAAAATGGATATGGTTGAACGCGTACGGTGCATGCATGAAAATGTAATTATATGACGTGGATGCATGTACTGTATTTGTTGAGTTATGATTCAAAATCAATTGATAATTGTTCTTTTACATTTGGATTTAATTTTATGTGCATTTATGTTAATTGCATTTGGTTTATATATGTGTGTAAACTGGCTGGTTATTATAAGTCATTGGTCTCCACTGGAAACTCTCAATCGGACGGCTGCTAGCGATTTCCCCCCTTTGAATATAAAGGCATTCCAATTGGCTATTTAGAAGAACACACATGAACAGAATGAACACAAGAGAATAGAAGAAACACGCGCAAGAGAGTAACGATCAGAGCCCTAACCCTAATCAGGTATCGATTCTTTCACTAGGAAATTCACGATGTTGTGTGTGAGAGAGGTGGAGACGATAGTTTGAGAGTGTTAGGAATAGCTCCGATTTTCGTGAGCTTTGTATTCAGTTTGATTCGTCTTCTTGATTCAATAAAACGATTTTGATTCGTGTTATATATTCATGTAATCTATTACATATTATATTAATGGATTGACTAGAATGAAATTCTATCATGAGTAGGATCATTTTGATGCAAATATGTAAATGTTATGTTTATTTTTTTGCTATCGTTATGTGTGTTGTGTTCTTATTTTCGTTTCTTTGATTTTGTTTCGATATGTATCTTGGTATATACTGCCATAATTTTGATTGTGTGTTTATTTCACAAAACAGTATTATTGATTTATAAATAAAAATTGAACGACTTATATAGATAATTAAAATATTAATTAAACTACTAATTACGTACGTGTCCATAATGCAAGACCGCGTGCATGTGCTTTTTCAAGGGTTGAACATGTATACATGCCTGAAGAAGCCGCTTTAATCGTAATCTTAAAAGAAGGTCTAACCTGGGGTGCCAGGTGTCAATACCCCATGAAATTATTCACTTGCATTCTTACAAACCCAAGTCGCACTATATATGTATATTAGATTTTAAGGTGGGTTATAATGTTTTTTAGACTAATTTATTATTAGAAATTATTTTTTATATTAAAAAAAATATTTTTTTAATATAAAAAATAATTTCAATCGTGAACTGCTCTGGGCTTCCGCCCAGGGCAGCAGCTCACATGTAGATATGCTCTTAGTATCATCCAATAAGTGTATATATATATATATATATATATATTATTACCATTTACCAAAACAAGCAGCTGAGCGTTCCCAAAAGGGGTTTGGTAAGGGGGGGGGCCTACTCAAGTGGATTGGATTGGATTGGTAATCATAACAAACATGACTTTAATTAAATTGACTGTTCAAAATACATATAGAGAGGAGAAAGAGAAGAGATTGAGGAAATTTGGAAGATGGAGATGATCAAACTGGAAGGAGCCCAACCCCCCCTCCCTACAAAAGGTATATGCTTTCTCATCATATATATATATATATATATAGACGGTGTTTCGCCTACAGTTTTGACCGCTTACAAATTTTTTATTTAGCTTATTATAAGCCATCAATCTTATTTAATTACGTGTTTATTAAAACTTAAATGTTATCGAACTTATAAATTATTTTAATAATATTTTCAATAAACTACTCCCCTAACTTTTTCAAATTAATTCTTAATAATTTATTTCGTTAATCAAGTAAATGATAAATTGGTCTTCAAACAATTTCTTAATTTTCAACCTCTACTCGTCTCTTTTATCTTTCTGTCTTCTTTATCGCTACTTCCATCCAGCTCCCCCCCGTTATAGTCATCGCCTCCATTTTTATGGAAGCTGACACCTTTAGTGGCATCACCATCCCCATCAATTGTTGCCTCCAATCTCCATTATCTGATACCTCTTCCTTCATCGACCAGCATCCACGCTTTCTCAATTTCTTTGCATATATATAACATATATCTATTTAATATATCTATATTATTATTATATTTTTTAATAATTATGTATAATTTATTAATATATAATTGTAATAATTTTATCAGTTGAATATTAATTTATAATTTATTTTTTTAAAAATTAGTATTTTTATAAATTTTATTTATATTATTCAATAATATGTTAATTTTAATTTTTTTTGTTAAATTTTAATAATTTATCAACCTTTTTAAATTAAATATATAATTATATAAATAATAATATATATTTATCTAAATATATTATCAATTTAAAATGAAAATATAAGCGTTAAAAAAAAGGTAAGCCAAACAGCATTATAAGCATGCATGACTATGGCACGCTGCATTGCTTTACAGCTGTAACTTGTAATGTCTATTTTGAGGAGGCAAAAAGTCTATTTTGCACATATATATATATATATATATATTCAAAGCCTATCCATTTTGTTACACAATCAGACACAAAAACGTTATCTTACTTGACATATTTAAATGATATTTTTTTTTAAATAATAATGCTTCTGTAATTATTTATATTTTAAAATATAGCATGATATTTTGTAAGCACTTAAAAAATAAATTATATATAAAAAGTATTGTTTAATGATCGAACTACATTTTTATATTTTAGTTTTCATCTAATTAATTCTAAAGATGTGATCACTCCTAAAACTATATATATATTATATGGGGTGTTATATATTTTTTAATTTTTTTTAATAAATGAATTATTCTCTTGACTGGGGGAGCTCACGCCCCCTCTTATTTTGTCACAAATATTATGTTATTTAACATAAAAATAATAATAATAAATTGTAACTATTTCATTTTATTTTGCTTTTTGCTAAATTGTCCACCCCCTTCCGGTCTTCCACGCTTTAATGTTACGAAGGTACATTAATTATACTTACTATTGGCCTTCTCAATGTCGTCGTCTTCGTACGAACTCCAGACTAACTACTAGTTGACTATATATATATATATATATGTTTATTTATTAATTATTTATTTAAGATGCCATATTATTTTACGTTCTTCCCAACCATAACGTCGAAGGACCTTTATTTATGTATATTCTATACATACGTTATACAGCATACTTGCTCAAGACTCTGAGCAATCCTATCGGAGTCCGGCGGAAACCGCCACGGAAGATGGGTATTAGAAGATCAGGGGCACTTGGGCTTGCCACCGTGGGTGGTCATGTTGGCGTAGCAGGGGCACGTCTCTTTGTTGCCGGAGGTGCCGGGCGGCACACAGTTGCAGCGTTCACAGCAAGTCCCGCACGCCCTCATGCATATCTTGTGCCTCGACGCCAGCCTGCACCTGGCCTCGCACGCCGCGCCGCAATCTGCAAATCAATATTATTCAATCCAAAATCAAGCCACAAACACCGTAATCACGATCAGATATATATATATATATAGATGATCGATCAAAAGTAATTAATTAATTAATTAACCTATTTGCTGGAGGAGAGAACGGCCAACGCGGCTGCCGCCGCCGTTCATCTGCAGAAGAGATCAGGACGCGCGGTGGAAGAAGATCGATGAGTATGTATATTATGTATATATAATTCTCAAGTACAAGTACATAGATAGATATATATAGATAGATAGTTTTAATTACCATTTCAGTAGATTCTGCGAGGTAGACGATAAGAAGGGAAACAAGAAGCGAAGCAATCAGAGGCTTGGAGATACCGATAGCCATTACGTAAGCGTACTGCAGAAGTTAATTACTGAAAAGCGAAAGCTTCGATGGAAGCGTTGATCTGTGTGGTTTTGAGTTGGAATGGGAAGGGGTGGGTGCATATATATATATAGACAGGAGGGAGGGAGGGAGGGAGGCAGGAGGAGCGTTGATGAAGCGTTTGGAGAATCACAATGTAGAGCGTTTATTAAGGTTCCATTTTTATCGTACGTTGGAGTGACGGTTTTGTCTTCACCGGCCTAAAATTGCAATCCAAGGGCTTGATTAATTGCCCAACTACTTCGGGGGCCCCACTCAGCCTTATCAATTTGCCAAATGGCCCGATTCTAGTCAGAATTAGTGGTTGTGAATTGTGGTGGACAATGAAAATATTGTACAAAGTTAAACATAATATTTTTTCTTTAATTTGTTTTTTAAGACAAAAATACAATTGGACTTTGAAGGCTTTCTTAATTTCCAAGTGCCAAAATATATATGTAACTGTCACGTCTTTTATTAATGGATAGGCGTTACATTATTATTTTTTTAATTTATCAATTACTTATTTCTGATAAAATTCAAGTTGGCATAATGGATATTTAAAAAAACAAAACAAAAAGAGCAGCAGATCAATAAAGATAAAGTCTTGGGGCTTTGTAATGCAAAATGAATCCAAAATGTAATGTTTCTCCCAATTCCCAAAGCGCAAGGGAAGCTTGTGGAGGAGAGTTTCCTCAAAGTTCCATACTTTTTGTCTAGTTGTCCTGAAAATGAGGTTTCAGGTAATTGCAAACAGCTAGATAGATAGATAGCTGGGCTGCGTCTCAATTGTTCTAAAATAAAACTAAACTGCTAAATGAAACCATTTTCTAAATTCTATTATTATTCAAGACAATTCTCTGTCGAAAAGTAACAAAAAAGAATATTTCATTGAAAGCACCATTTCCCCGATATTTTGGTGGCAGTGTTGTCACTTCGATCGGGTTGGGGTACGTACGTGCATCTATCTATATATATGTGCTTAATTTTGAGTCCGATCTTTCAACATTAATTATTATGTGTATTGGAGTTGGATAGTACTCAATTCTTCGTAAGCTTCCCAATAATTAAGATTTTTCGATACTTAAAAAAAGTAGATTAAATTATCAAACTCAGTGAATGAGTGCAGCATGATAAGGGAGTTTTTGCATAAAATTCTGAAATAAATGCTTTGAACGAATGGATCCACAAGAGAGTGGCATTTGAGTGTGGGAGTCAGGCTGTTAAGCCGTCAACTCGTACATACTTCTGGCGAATCTCTGCCAATCCCAGTCCCATATTCTACACATCCATCCATCGTTAATTTTATAGAGAGAGAGAGAGAGAGATGGGATGGGATGGGAGATTTTGGCACGAGAAATACCATTTGATATCCCATCTAATGACACCGACAAAACAAGTGGAGTGGAGGGAAATCGACATTTCCTCTTTGGTTCATTAGAAAATAGCAAAATGTTCTTAGGAAGATGCTGAACCAGACCCACCGATACAGGGGTCGATGTGCCGAATCAGAAGAAATGGCAAGAATACTGTGGACTTTTGAGCTGGCTGTGCTTTGGTTGGGGGTTCACTTTGAGGCTGTGCTAAGTTAAGAAGGAAGGAAGGAAGGAATGAAAGCTTAGTAAGCAGACAGCTAACAAAGACAACCGCCCACCAGCACCAATCAGTGGGCTACACCCCCTACAGTGCCCGGGATCGCAAGCCGCGTGGCAATGTGTCGACTATCACCCAGCGACTCCTTAATTAGAACAAAAGATAATATAAGCTGTCATCTACAAACTACAGGCTAGGGTGGTACTGGTGTAAGTCTCATCTTGCAAGGCCCTTCACCTCTTTTTTATTGATCAGGAGAAACCTCTCAATATTGTTTAATACTTTTTAGTATGTATTACATATAAGTTTTATATATATATGGCATAATTTTTAAATCACGCGCATTAGAAATTAATATCCATTAACGAGTTGTTTCAAACGGTATTAAACCCACCAATTATTATTTTATCTCATCTCTGTGTGAGATTAAATTTGAGTATTTTAATTTGTCCCTAAATATATATAAAACCCCAAAACATCTCTCTTTTCACAGCACTTTTCATTCTTCTTAACAAATTTATCAATATTCAAACTCCAATCTTCCCAATCCATAGCAAAGAGTTCAAATCGTGACTATTTAGTAAATAATAAAAACTATCAACACAACGATACTGTTATGCAACAACTATCAACACGTACGGTGACATTTTTAAATTATTTCAGCAACTATTTTTTTACCAAAATAAGTAATAAATCAAGAAAACTAGAGTATGAAGTTGGGGAAGCCATTGAAATGGTCCAGATGTTGTGCAAGAGCAGGATGGATCTGCAGGATCTTGGAGGTTTTCTTCAATTTAGAGGATGAATTTTGTGTTTGTAATTTATATGTAGGACAAATGAGCATTTCAATTAAATTGTCAAAAAAAGTGTGGGACAAATATACCAAATATGATGAGATCAGTATTCCTTTTAATCTTATACCCGACATGATGAATTGACATTTTTAATCTCTATCACACTATTAAATTGCAAGTACCAAACGACTATAGATGATTTATGTGTTCAAAGAGTGTTTTAATTTATAAGACACTCTTTTGTTAATTTTTAATATTAAAATAGTCAACTAGACTCTAAATAGATTAGGTTTAACTGTATGTTTCTCTCTAGAAAAAAGAGAATCACTGAGTAGTGGTGGTGGACCTCCATCCTCATCCACCACCGCCTTGAATCCGGTCCGGTGGCTATGCTGGCTGTGAAGGTGGTGGACCATTTCTTCTAGTACGCCACAGCCTCTAATTTAAGCGTTTTTACAAATATCTTTTGCGCAATTTTCATTAAAAATCGATTAAGCGAAGCATTGAAAAGGCACCTCTATAAGAAACCAAATTACAAAAAAAAGAAAAAAACAATAGTGATATTAATGGCCGACGATGGACAGCACCAGTAACTGTTAAACCCAACAGGCATACCTTGCTTGCTGGGCAATTAATTTTGACAAGGATGGCTAGGCAATAAAACCCAGCTAGCAATCGTTGGGGCTTCGTTGAATCCAACCAACCAGAGAGAGAGTGAGAGAGAGAGAGATAGAGATGCTTAACTTGTTCTTCAATGGTTGGCGGTGACCAGATTCATCTTCTTCCCTTTAATTGGTTGTCTTAGTTTTAACGTAAGGCGGTTAAATGTGATTAGAATAAATGTAAAATAGCATCGTTTTAACCATTCCTTTTGCTTTTACAGTTTTTGTGTGTATATATAACAAAAATGTAAATTGCATTTAAATATTTTTTGTGCTTGTACCTCAAAATTTCATAGAAAATCCTTAATATTTAGAAAAAGTATAATGATACGTAAAACGATGAAAGCTTCAGTAACTGTAGCAGCAATATATACATGTAATCTGTTTCATTTTTCCTCGTTGATCATCAATCTTTAAAGGAGAAGAATCTTCTACTATTGTATATATAGTCTCCGACTTTATAGCTAGTCTACTTTACCTTCTTCTGTTGTTAACACTTATTTACCTATTCTTCCTATTCATTTTATGGTAAACCCAAGCTAAAGCAAACATTTTCAAGCCTAAAGTTTATCCTTCCCAACATACGTTATCTCCTATTCATACTGTTCCTAAAGAACACACCACTGTAACAAAAGCCTTGTCTAATCCTAAATGACAGGGAGCAAAAAGCAAGTGGAATTTCACGCTTTGGTTAAAAATAATACTTCGACTCTTATTCAATCCTCCTCAGATATACATTTAGTGGGTTGTAAATGGGTGCTCAAGATCAAGTATAATCCTGATGGTACTATTCTTAAGTATAAGACCAAACTTGTTGGCAAAGGGTTTCATCAAATTGAGGGATTAAATTTCATAAGACTTTTAGCCTTGTGGTAAAGGCTCCAGCCATGGGAGTTATATATTCCTCTAGCTCTGACATATGGCAGGCCAATTCAACATATAGGTATAAAATAATGCTTTTTTAAATGGTGATATTAAAAAAGCTGGGTTTTTTTTTTTTTTTTTCCTGCAAGTAAGAGTATATTAACAAGAGAAAAACACTGCAAAGCGGCTACACGAGACCGCAAGGCAAATCCCACGCAACAAACAGCACACAAAAGCACAAACATTCAAAGAGACAACGCACAACAACCTAGCAAAAAAGAAATAAGTTGCAAGTTAAATGAGGCTCTTTATGGTTTGAAACAAACTCTAAGAGAATGGTTTCACAAAGTCGAATTTACTCTATTGACTTGTTTTCAGTCTAGTATTTTAGATGCATCCATTCACAAGACTGCTAAAGAAGTGTTATATCTAGTGGTTTGATCCATGTAGATGACATTTTTATCACTGGTTCTTGTTCAATTATGTAGGATGTCCTGATACTAGAAGATCTACTGGTGGTTATTGTGTGTTTGGTGGAAATTTGTTGACTTGGAGAGCAACATGAGGTTTCTAGACCTAATGTTAAGGCAGAGTACAGGGCTCTTGCTAGTGGTGTAACAGGGATTTTATGGTTTAACTCTCTGTTCAAAGAGCTTGGCTATTCATTTTCTACTTGTCCAATTCTTTGGTGTGACAATATCTCTACAAAACATATGACAGAAAATCCTGTATGTTATGCATGTATACTAAGCATATTGAAGTTGATCTTCATTTCTTGTAAGAAAAGATGGCAAATAAGTTGCTAGAAACTCAGTTTGTTCCCACAGAGTCTTAGTGGGCTAATTTGCTAACAAAATGATTTAACTCTTTCTCGTTTTAAATTTCTATGCTCTAAACTTATTTTGGTTAAATTTCTGATGGAATCTTCTTGTATTAACTACAGCCAACTGTAGCAGCAATGTATACTTGTAACCTGTCTCTTCAAAAGATGTAGAAGAGAGTGAGAGAGAGAGGGGGAGAGGGGGGAGGGGGGGGAAGGGAAGAGACTTGTCGCCATTGAATCTCGTGATCGCAAGAAAAGAAACCCACTAATGGTGGGCGATGGTTGTGGAGCAAGAGGTGTAGGTTCTGATGAAAAAAAATGTAATGTTGGCTGGTCGAGAATTTTCTTTTATAGACATAAAAGCTTCAGTAATCAGAATTGCTCCTTCCTTGTCAATACAAATAAAATAATGCAGAAGGAAAATTGTAGGACCAAATTCTCTGCCCGTTCTAGTCAAAGAACGGGCAAGCCCATTGTGTCGAATGGAGTTGTTGGTATGTGGTTGATAAGGATGTTGACGTGGGTGAGCTTGAAAATAAATTTAAATTTAAATCTAAAAACAGTTAATAAAATATGGTGAAAACCTAATTAATTTCCAAGAATTTTTTTTATTTCAATTCTAGTTGTTTTGACCGAATGTTATGCTATAATATTTTCCATTTTATGCTCATTTCAGTTTATATTTTTGCTATATAAATTGAAATCTATGATTTAATAAAATATATGGCTTAATTTTGCAGTTGAAGACTCTCTCGTTGTTTTGTTGTTTTTCTCTTTGTTTCTATCAAAAACCAACAGAATAGTATCAGAGCCCTTCTTCTTGAGGGACATGTGAGATTGAGTGAGCCAAAATATAACCCAAAAAAGCTTTCACCTATCTTACACAATACACAAAATCCTACAAACCATTTTAAATGGATTCAGAACTTTCATTCACTGCTTTTACACCACTAGTGTTTGATGGAATAAATTATCAAAGTTGGGTTATTCGTATAGAAGCTTATCTTGAAGCAAATGATATTTGGGAAGCTATTGAAATGAATATGAGATTCTTCCTTTGCCAACCAATCCAACAATCGCACAAATGAAGAGTCACAAAGAAAAAAGGCAGAGAAAGTTAAAAGCAAAAGCAGGCCTGTTTGCAACTGTCTCCTCTACTATCTTCACCAGAATTATGACGCTGAAAACAAGCAAGGAAATTTGAGATTTCCTAAAGCAAGAATATGAAGGTAATGAAAGGGTCAAAGGTATATAGGTGTTAAATCTGGTCCAAGAGTTTGAGATACAAAGGATGAAAGATTTAGATTTAACACTTACATACCTTTGACCCTTTCATTACCTTCATATTCAGGAAATCCTAGATTTCCTTGCTTGTTTTCAGTGTCATAATTATGGTGAAAATAGTAGAGGAGACAACTACAAACAGGCCTACTTTTGCTTTTGACTTTCTCTGTTTCTTTTCTTTATGACTCTTCATTTGTGCGATTGTTGGATTGGTTGGCAAAAGAGGAACCTCAAACCTTAAAAATGCAAATTTTTAATTTTGACATGTCTTAGATATAGGCATATGGTCATTTTATAGTTTATGGTTATGAGGCATAGGTATGGTTATGGGGCATAGGCATAAATATGATTTTAAGTAGAATTAAAATAACTCTTCCTCCTCCGGTTGACTATTCATTGTTGTTTCGGTTCCAACACTTGTTTTTTGAATGATTTGTTTTTTTACAATGATGACAAGTATGATGATTTTCCTTATTGTTCTTCATTGACTTTACTTGAAAAGCTTTTTCAACAGATCTTTCTTGCCTCGTAAGCTTCATTTGTTCTTGTGCTTGTAAAGCATTTAGCAATTCTGCCAAAGTAATACTTGACAGATCTTTAGTATTTTCCAGATATAAGATTGTAGCTTCAAACTTTTCTAGAATAGTAACAAGAATTTTTTACATAATTCGAGAGAATCATCAAATGTAGTACCAAGAAGCCTTATTGTTGACACACATTTTTGTAACACCCCGCATCGAGCGATAGGAAGGTCCGGGATAACTTACCCTGATAGGCCTACGCGAACTTCCCAATGGGTCACCCATCCTTGGATTATCCCAGGTCAAGCACGCTTAACTTGGGAGTTCTTTGCCTACATTCAGCCCAAAAGGTATCCAGCTGGTGTTGTTTCATTCCTTACTTATCATCGATATATACTACCTTCCTTTGAACTCTTGGGGTTTTACACACATCGTGTCATCATGGGCCCACAACCACGGGTCAACTCTTAGCTATCGCCCTTAAACGACTAGGAGTCCCACCGCACTTATGAGCCTCTCAGTCACCCTCTGGGTGACCGATGTGGGACGAACCGGTGCTAACGCACCACCGCCAGAGCCTCCCCCTAGCAATGCTGAGAAGTCTATTAAAATAATCCTTGATTGAGAGTTATTTTAACTCTACTCAAAATCATATTCATGTCTATGCCCAAAAAATGCCTATGACCCATAACCATACCTATACCTCGTAATCATAAACCATAAAATATCCATATACTTATATCTAAGATATGCCAAAATTAAAAAATTGTATTTGTAGCTCTAGAGCCAAAGATGAGTGTTGAGTGCAATACCTCAGGAACTGCTAGTATGTCGTTGATAAGGATGCTGATGTGGTTGAAAGTCCGCTGATAACTTGAAAATAAATTTAAATTTAAATTTAAAAATAGTTAATAAAATATGGTGAAGACCTGGTTTCTAGGAATTTTTTATTTCAATTCTAATTGTTTTGACCGAATGTTATGTCATAATATTTTTTTACTTTATACTCATTTCAATTTACATTTTTACTGTATAAATTGAAGTTTATGATTGAATAAAATATATAACTTTTGCAATTGAAGACTCTCTCCTGTTGCTTTGCTGTTTTTCTCTTTGTTTCTGTCAAAAACCAACACATTGGCTATTGCCATTGCCACTCCGCCCAACAAAAGAGCAGTACAAAGACTAAAAACAAGCTAACAGGTCGCATATTGCACTTATGTAATGACCATTAATAGCCAATAAATTTCACCTGGAATTGAGATCCGAGATAAGGGAATTAACATCTCCATCATATGATATAATAAACACAACATTCTTGCCACTCGAACACCAATATAAGCAGTCGTGATCAATTCAACACAAAGAACATTATCCGTGAAAGGTAACGACCAACAAGAGCTAGCAGCTAGTATACACCCGTACGTGGTGATCTCTAATATATAACACAACCAACACCTGCTTGATGAGGTAATTGGGAAGAGCACCATCAACATTATCTTGAAAGATGGAAAAATAGGAGGCTGCCAACAGCAAATTGGTTGGGGCGTTGGCATACACGACGGGATAGAATGTGTATCTCTTGAAAAACAACCAAATAATTCCTTGCAAACATGACATCTTCAGCACCCATAAAGGAGAAATCACGTTAAACATTCAAGTGAACTGTTTTGTTGTGAAGCTTTTCATCTGTTGAAAAGCTTTTCATATAGCTGTAATATTTGAAAATTTCAAAGATATTGGATATTTAAAATTAATTTTTTAATTAATGAAAACCAGACTCAAAGGAGGCTTAATGATAATTTGGAAAGGTATTGGACCTCAGAAGGGATCCAAGAGAACCAAAAACGTGAATTCCTAAAGGAATGAACCTAATTGTAATTTGACAAAAATTGTAAAATAGACCAATTTCACTAAGTTAATAAGCCAATTTTAAGCACCAAATTGGACCAAACCGAATCCAATTAGGTTGATCCTAGTACTGGACATTGTAAATGGGGTTACAACAAACTCAGGGACTGGAATTTATAGGAAATCGGTAAGTAGATTAAAAGTTATTGGAGTCGAAATTGGTTCAAATGCATGACTAGTTGATTGGATGGCTCACTTTGAACCCAAATAAAATTTGAATTTGCTAGTATTGAAATGAACCAAAAGATGGGTATTGAAGCAGATATAACCCAAAGACAATGTACAACCAAATTTCATAATCGACCCTTGGATCAAAAATAATTGAGCTCAGGAAATTGTTGAAAAACTTGCTCGAGACACAACAAACTATTTGGGTAAGTCATTTTGAGCCAAAATTTTGAGCAAAAGATTATGAATTAGATTGAATTGTTTTTATGACACTCAAAGACAACATGGAGAAGAACATGTTGGTACTCTCGACACTAATTTCAACCACAGACAAGCAACATATTGAAGGAAAAAAATAACCAAACAAAATTAAAGAAACCAACTAAGTGTTAACTAGGCAATGCATAATTTGATTGAATCTGAGCTTCAATCACTCAAATTTGATAGCAAACAGCCATATTTTCTAATATAAGGAATAGATCTTGTGAAATCCACTGAAATCATACCAAAAGCTGCAAAAATTAGGTAATGGCAAGGTGATTGATAAGTGATGGTAGTGTGTACAAGCAAAGACGGCACAACTATAAGGTCAGATAAGCGGTTGACTAAGGCCCCCAATTTTGAAAGGCACCAGTTTCAAATTTTTTTATTTTTTAATAATAAATATTTTATTTAAAAAATTAAATATAAAATACTAATTTTATATTCCCTTCCTTATGCTCTCCGCCCAATTTTGTATTGTTGCTCCGCCCATGTTCATAGTTCTCAATTCTTAAACCCACCTATTAAACTCATTTTTCATTCCCCCCCTCTCTCTCTCACTCTCACTTCCCTTCCTCTCTCTCTCACTTCAGCACTCAACAATAGCAACACATCTTTGTTCTATAAGTTACATTTTCTCGCGACCCCTTTGTCTCTCTCTCTCTTGCTTGTTGTCATTGTTGGGCTAGTTGTCGACAATTACTTATGTTCTTCTCACTTGTTTCAACCTTCAGACTTCACCACTTTAGCAACAACAATCAGCATTTGTGTTGTTTGTTTGGTATGCGTTTTGTTTTTTTTTTACTTTAACTTTTGTTTCTGAATTTGTTATTTTTTAGGCTTTCTAAGTGTTCTTGTGTGGATATTTTTTTTTTTGTTTTGATTTGTTGTGAACTTGTGATTATAATTATTAGATGCAGAGCCGGCTTAACGAATTTTGATGGATAAGTTTTGGATGTTTATTGTTTAGATTAAAATCATTAGATGCTATCCAATTTTAAGTATTTTTAATTTATACTTTTATTGCTTTACATACTCATTGCCATTTGATGTAGCAAATTTGTGAGATAATTATTTTAGCATTTAAAGGAAAAAATATATAGCATAATTAGCATTATATATGATATTAGAATTGAACATATTTGCTCATGGATGATAAAAAATAAAAACATTATATATGGTATAAATTAATATTGTATATTTTTATTTTTCCTCAAAAACATGCATTGTCATGGAACTAATATTGGCTCTAATGATTCAAGCTACTTTTCAGCAACTAGCCGAGATCTATTGTCCTATTTTGCTATCTCTTTCCCTGTCCACTTAATGAAAAGCAACCACATCACCCATTATCAAATAGTAATTTTTTAAAAAAGTTATAAAATCAAATAATAACATATATATAATTAACATAATATATATACTCAACATATATGTCATTTATAACATGACATATATATAATCAAATAATAACATATATATAATTAACATAATATATATACTCAACATATATGTCATTTATAATTTTTTTATTTGATTTTATAACTTTTTTGAAAAAATTACTATTTGATAATGGGTGATGTGGCTGCTTTTTATTGGATGGACAAGAAAGGAGAGACCAAAATGGGACAACAAATCTCAACTCTTGAGCAACATGATTGGCTCAAACTCATTTAATCAACTATTTTTTTAAATAATTCAAACATAAATAATAGAAGAATATCCTTTTACACTCAAGAGATTATCTTATTTTGTAATTGATTAAAATTTATTATTTTTTAATTTAATAAAATGATGTAATTTTTTATAAAAATGTATATTATTATCCTTTTATAAAAAAATTAATACTCTTAAAAAGGTCTTAATAATTTTTTTTTGCCTAAGGCCCTAAAATGTGTTGAGCTGGCTTTGTGTACAAGTAACCAAAAATCAATCATAAAAAGTGAGGTTTTCTTCAAAACTAGAAGCACAACCAAGAAAGAGTAAGAAAATGGTAGAGAAATGAAAGAAAGCTAAGATTTTTGGCCGTTTGAAAAATCAATCTAGCGAACCCTAATGTGATGCCCCACTCCTCGCCTTAGGTTCGACCTGGGTGAGTGTACTTACCTTTCAACCTTAGTAAAAATGTCAAAAGCTATTGTTGCTAGTCATTGGACTAAAATAAATTTGGTTTTATCTTTCTTTTTTTTTACTTATTAGGAATAAAGCTTAATTAGACATAATCCTCCTAAATTTGATTAGTTCCAAATGAGACTCATTTTCACTATCCAAGTTACTTTAAATTGAGGGGGAAGATAAGTTATCAATTAGAACATGATTAGTTAGCATTAATCTCATAACATTTAACTGGGTCATGCACAATGGTACTTGAAATTATATGAAAGATGTGAGTTTAGTATACTTTGTCTAGATTTCTTACACTTCTTTAATAAACGTGCTTAATAACGCATATATGTTAATACTTGTTTTTCCTAATCATGAGGTCCTTACACTTCATTTTTCATTGCTAAAAAAAAAAAAAAAATTATAACCGCTTGCTACTAAACATACAAATCAAATTACATGTCGCCATGTGGCCCAAAAAACCACAACAAGAGCTAGCTTAATCCTTAATTAATGTCTTCCCTTTGCTATATAGTACCTGTAGAATATGGCAAGATAAATATGCACTTATAAGCATTACTATTTAATAAGGATTCAAAAATATTTTCAAGCATATTATGCCATGAAATGCAACACTTTGTTTGTTGTCGAATGTCACTTTTGGCTGAACTGATTGGATATCCTCCATTACTATTTAACTGAGAGGGTCCTCGTGTAGCTGCAGATGTGTCCATCCACCCAACCAATAAGGATACCACAACCCTATTTACCCCGATGCCATAATAACTTTCTATGGCCATAGACTCTCATGGAAACTTTAAAAAGATCACTTTAAATGCATACAATCTGGAAATTTAATCATCTAGCATTTAACTTACTATCAGTTCGTGAACATTTTTAAAACTAACAATGCAATAAATTCTTAGAGGTTCTTCTCTTCGTATTTTAATTTTATATTTTGAGTGTTTATTTTGAGATTGTTGAATATGCGTTTTTTTGTTCGTAACATTTTCTGCGTTTTAAAAATTTTGAGTGTATTTGTGATAAAAACAACTAAAACGGTTTTTTGTTGTTTTGAGTTTTTTTTATATATTTTTTTTTCAAAATACTTTTTTAAAAATATAAAAATAAACATACTTTTACTATTTAAAAAACTGAAAATTAAAAACGATGCGAAAATAACAAAAAAAAATAAGACTTTATTTGTTTCTTTTGGATTTCTCACGTGTGAAGTCTTCTCGTGAATTTGAGGTTACAATTAAACAAAACACGAAATGTTATGTTATTGATCATGTTGGGATTTAAGGGTAAATGTTAAATTCTTAGAAATCTCTTTTCAGCCCTCAAATTTCTAGAAATTAAAAACATTTGATTCATTTTCTTCTAGATGTTTCATTTATGCCCAAACTCTTTTTAAATCAACGCTAGGGCCCAAAACCATGTAATATGTACATAAAGCCCTTTTTATTTTCCTCAATTACATCTTGCCATAGATTTTATAAAAATTACATTTTGAACTCATACCTTACCGAAACCTCATTTAATCCTAAAACAACACCTTAACCACCTTAATCACGTTAAGTTTCTCAAAGTTTCAAAATAAACCATTTAACCAAAAAATTTCAAGAATTAAACCAAGAACCTTGATCTTTTCAAAAAACACCATAAACTTGGGATGTGCTTCCTTGCAGGTGCCGCTCCATCAAGGCCCCAATCATGTGGAGAAGAAGTAAATTCCAACCCACCCGAACAAACGGCCACAATAGAATTCGAACCTTAATTTCCAAGCTTTTCTACCTTTCACGAAAACCGCTCGAGCGTCGTGAGAAGGCTAAAAACACCACAAACTTGCTCGCATTCAGTTCCATCATAATCCTCGGGTCTAACCTTATTTCATTTCAGCACCTTAAACCCCCAATTAATTACAGTACAACCCTTGAATTTTATCAAAATCGCACTAGACCCCACGGCCGAATTTAACAACTCATTAAAGTTCAAATTCTTTCAATTTCTTGCAATTCAACCATATGCAAGCCATATATTAACAACCAGCGACCTTAAACACTCAGATTAGATCCGTCAAGATGAAGAAAATCAAGTAAATTCCATGAATTAAACCTGCTTCAAAACTGCCCCTGTTTTCTGCGTCAATCTGTCCGATTCTTAAACTTTCTCTAAACCTAATTTCTTGCTAATCCTTCACTCCAATCAGCCCAAACAGGTAAACACCAGGTACTAGGGGTCTTCCTTGAGCAAAACGGGGCTCAAAGTCCCGCCGGAAAATGAAGAAAACAGTCGCCGAAATCCATCCCCTGTTTGCTGGCGCAGCTTCTTCTTCCATAAAAAAACTGGTTCCTTGCTTTCTCAAGCCTCACTCATCTAACCTAAACCATCCTAAGGGTCATTAAGATGTATGGGAGGAAAGATTATAGCTTTAATTTGAAGAAAATGGGAGAAATCAGCAACAAGTTTACTCACTGAAGCTGCTCTTCGCTGTCGCTGTTCACCGTTCACGCTTCTTCCAGTTTTCGGCGAACTCCTCCGGCCGCTTTCCCTTCCTTCCGGTGAACACTCGGTCACGGGCACCCCCTTCGTCTCTCCTCTTTCCCCTTTCTTCATTTCTTCTTCCTTCTTCTCCCTTCAACTGGTTTCCTGATTCGTCCTGCATTCTCGTCCAGCCACTGAGTACACACGCGCGTTAGCCCTAAGTTTCCTCAAATTTCACTTGACTTTAAATAACCTCATATGGACCCCTTTTAAATTCTCTTTGTTCACTTGGCTCCCTCTTTAAGTTTACTTTAATTCCATAAATAGCCTTGTCACATGTCTCCGCATTTATTAATATCTCATTTTGGCCTTAAAACTGTCAAGTTTTAACTTTCTCCTACCTTTGAAATTTCTTAAAAGATTCTTGAGTTTTAACTAGTTAACTCCCCGTTCCGCTAGATTGTTTCATCTTAAACACATGATTATTTTTAATTAAGGTGATTTAAATGAACTAATTCTCTAAAATTCACAATCAGACTCTTTGAATGTGAATTCTAGGTTATAAATAATATACTAAAAAAACTATGTAATATGGAATATTACATCCAAAGTTTTGGGTTATTACACATGGATTTGTTATTTTTTATTTATTATGCATATGACCTTCAATTTTATTTAAATTACACTAACATCTTACAATTTGTATTTTATTATGCATAAGATTTTTTAATTGGCATAAATTGCACCATATCATTAAAATTTATGTAAAATAGGAAAGTTATGTTTATTACATTAAAACTCGTTTTTAGTGGCGCACATGCATATTATATCATTGCCCATTGTAAGTTGATAAATAAACAGGAGACTCATTCGCTTAAGATATCGAAAAACAACCAACATGTGATGTGTCTTGACTAACCCAACAATTATTTTGGATATTTTTTAACTTGGTGTAAATTTTTTGACTGAAGAAAGAAAATGTCCAGAAACGGATTGTAATGACATGCCAACAACCAACACTCGCATATGCATGTTTCTATACTCGCTCAATGATTAAGACCACACCGTTGTTTAATTACTAATAAAAAAATATTATTTGTATAAATAACTGAGTTACCAAGAAAATAATCTAATGCGTTAAATGACAAAAATGTTATCACCCAATTTGTAGATTTACCATCTCTGCCATTGGTCGCCTTCTCTCTCATTTGCCATGGCTGACTCCATCAAATTTCATCTCGCCTCATCTACGGTCAATGCATCTTCTCATCGCCTCATTACAACGCCTTACTCGACTGTTACTGCATCATGTCATTGCTCTAACAGCGCTTCGCGCGATCGCCATTGCATCTTGTCATCGTTTTGTTACAACACCTTGAGCCAACCACCATTACACCATCTCACCATTACCCATCTCTGGATGAAACTCGATCAGGCTTCATGAAGCCTGGGCTTCTCCCATCCACGACGCCTTGATGATCAATGATGAAATCCAATTTGGTAATCGGCCTTGTCATGCCATCAGTAATTCTTACTAATATACCGTGAATGATAAATATTGAGTATTAGCAAGAAGTTATGATTGAGGGTAGCTCTAAGGGACATGCAAAGGCCCCATTTGTTGCAGCTTAATTAAAGAAATTATAGCTTATAACTTCTTAGATTATAGCTTCTAAAACTTAGAATAAGTTGTGAACCTGTTTACTGCAGCTTCTTAGAAGTTGTAGTTAAGTAGTTGTGGTGTTTGATACCATAAGCTGTAAAATTACTTATTTTTGTATAAGTGTCTATAATACCCTTAGTAGTTATAGAATGATAATTTAAAAATTAATTAGTGTATATGTATAAGTTTCAAGTGTTATAAAAAAATTAATTAAAGTATAGAGAGAGAGGAAGATGACGAAAGAGAGGAAGAGATTTGAAAATGGAGATGGCGGTGGAGAAGAAAAACCCATGATTGCGTAGACAAGAGGGTAATTCTTTGCTAAAAATAAGGGCAAAATTGTCATAAAATGTAATTATTTAAGCAGAAGTTGTAAAAGCTGGGGTACCCTATATTTGAAAAAGCTAGCTTCTACCCCTTCTAAAAGCTAGTAGAAGTTATAAGTTAGAATTCTATAAGTTAAAACAAACACTACATCCCAACTTTTTTAAAGTTAGAAGTTAGAAGTTGCAGCTTTTAAGCTGCAACAAACAGGGCCAAAGAATGGTAGCTACTTTTTGTGACAATTGATTATGGATTTTGTTATTTGTGCATACAACCTTACTTAGAGTTTAACACACACAAAATTTAAATGACGAAAATACTCATCATTTAATTGCAAAATACATTTTTCTTTCATTCTCTTAGTCCAGCAACCGTTTCTAGCCATCAACCCTCTCTTATCGTTGCCTCTTCTCTTCGTCTATCATTTGTCGCCTCTAACTATTGCATCATCCCTCTAGTCGTCGTTGCACAACCCTTCTTTTGTGCAATGGTGGCGAGATAGAGGATGTAGCTACAGCGAGATAGATGATGTAACAACGAGAAACACGACAGCAAGAGGCGAGGTGACCACAAAAGAAAGTCGACGACAAGAGGGTTAATTGTTGGATAAAGGAAAAGGGAGAGAAAAAATAGGGTGAATAAAATTTCATGATATATCGCGATGTTTTAATGTCAAAATATCGCAATATATCATGTGTATCAACATGTAGGCAAGGCTATATGTACAAAGGGTAAATTTAACATATACTCACTGAATTTTAAAAATTTAATTACTTGTTTATTGAATTTTGAATTGTTACTAACTGTTCATTGAACTTTGCTCAACATCAACCATCCATTATGTCTTGCAAACATAAAATGTCCATGTGGCTAACATAATCCAAAAAAAATTAATAAGCACTTACTAAATTTTAAAAATGTAACTATTTACTCACTTAACTTTGGAATGTTACTACATGCTCACTGATTTTGCTCAACGTTAATAATCTATCACCCGTTATATCACCGTCTGATCTTACAAACAGAAAATGCCCACGTGGCTAACGGAATCCAAAATAGCCCAATCAAATCCTTATTTTTTGCCAACTCAGCTCCAATAGCGACGGTCGCAACCAACCTCTCGTCGTCGTCTCACTTTACCACCATCTCATCTCTCGCTGCCTTGTCATTAACTTGCCAACTGCCACTGTTGGAGCAAGGGAAGGGGATAGAGAAAGAAAGAAAGAAACATGATTTTCTTGTCGCTTGTTGCCTGGTGTCTCGCCACTTAGTGCCTCATTGCCGCCTCACCTTTGGCTACCTTGTCGTCTCTCCCACCAACTACTGTTGTTGGAGCAAAGGAAATGGATAGAGAGAGAAACATAGTGCTACTGAGTTGGCCAAAAATAAAGATTTAATTGGGTCACTTCGAATTCCGTTAGCCACGTGAACTTTTTCCATTTATAAAATCAATCGATGATGTAATGGATGATGGATGGTTAATGTTGAGCAAAGTTTAGTGAGCAGGTAGTAACAATCAAAAGTTCAATAAGTAAATAGTTACATTTTTAAAATTCAACGAATATTTTTTAAATTTTTTCAGATTCTATTAGTCACATAGGCATTTTTTGTTTGTAAGATATAACTGGTGATTATAGATGGCTGATATTGAGTAAAATTCAGTGAACAGGTAGTAACAATTTAAAATTCAATAAATAAATAGTTATATTTTAAAAATTTAATGAACGTATGTTAAATTTACCTATGTACAAATAACAAAATTCAAGAATTATTTTCATTGCACTTCTTGTGGAATGAATCACACTCTTCTCCGAATTACAAAATGCCATATGACTATTTTTCTCATGGAATTTGAATTTCATGACTCAATATTAAAAAATTGGCAATCATACAAACATAAAAATATTTATATAAGTATTTTAGTTAGATTAGCATTTTAAAAATATTATTACTATGTTATTTTGATACAATTTTTGTATAAATGTATTATTTGTATAAAATAATAGAAATTTTTATAGTCAATAATAAAAATGTGGGATATAACAAATATTTTCATAAAATTTTTATATAAAACGTCATCTACATATATACTTGGTATCCAACTCCAAAGTGAATGCCATGCATTTTTTAGTGTAAAAATAATAATAATTATCATTATTATTACCAAAACATACATTATGTTTGGTATATTATACACTTTTTATTAAATTCTTGTTAGTTTTATAAAAACATACTTGGACTTCTTTTTCAATCTAATAGAAACCTACCTAGAGTCTAGATTTTTATTAAAATATTTATAAAAATAATTGATACATTTGTTAAAAGTTAATAGAAATGTTGATAAAATTGTAAGTCTAAAAAAATTATTTAAAATGTTTTAGATATCAAGGAGTCAACAACGATATATAGTTTTAGAGGCTTAAAATTGCATGAAATAAATGTTTTTTAAACTTGCAATTTCACGTATTTTTTGTATAGTTTAAGGACTACTTTTGCAAAAAAAAATTCTATAAAGATTTAGATCTTAGGTATGTTTTTATTAATCTAGCAATAGTTTATATATAAAAGTGTAAGAGTTGAAATCTAATCTCTAAAAGAGAAGTTGTTCTCCGAAAGAAAGTACAGATTTTTGAGAGAAGAACGTTTTCTTGAAAAATTATGTTCTCCCGAATAAGTCTTCTCCACGTGACAAGGTATCACTCAACATTCACCTGGCTAAATCATTTTCTTGGGAGAATAGCAAGAGAGATATTCTCAAGAACAACTCACAACTTTGTTATTGCCCAATACAATAATAACCCATCTCAAGGCATTTCTTTTTTCAGAAATCTACTCTTTTAGAAGGGGTTTCTTCATGACTTAATCTATGTTTAATCTGTGATAACTTAGGCACCTTGCATGTATACTACGTGTCCTACTACTAATGTCCCACTACTAACATTTGAGGGATATAAATACTCACCAACCTATTTCGACAACAACGGTGATATTAATAAAAAAAAAATACATATTATATCAAATCTCAAATATGTTTACGTAATTCTTTAAAAAAACGTCAAAAACTTTATTTTTATTGTAGTTTTGTTAAAGAAATTCCATAATTATAATTTATTGTCCATTTTTTTGTTTTTGATTAAAAAATATATTTTTATCTATTAATTTTGAAAGAAGAAACTATTTATCATCACGCAAAATTATTCGGTTTATTTTATTCGGTTTATTGTATATAACAACTCCTTAAAAAAAAAAAATAGAAGAAAAAAAAGAGTAAATCAAATCAGTTGTCATCCGCTCCGCACTTCCACCGGCGTCTATAGAAGAGGCCCGCAGTCGACCGTTGAGCCATCTTTTTAATTTTAACGGTCGCAATCGCCTTCTTCCAGTTTTACGTTCTGAAAGATCCAAAACCCTAGTTTCCTCTTCTTCTTTGATGGGGACGCAGAAAAGCTCTTCCGATCGTCAAAAATGGAAGAAAATTTTCAACGCTCTCGTGCACATGTTACAGACACAACAAACCCAGCTCGAATCTCTCGCCAAAGAGAGAAAACTTCTCGAAGATCGGATAAAATTGCAGCACGAACGGTGGATATCGGATGTGAATCTGTGCAAAGACCACGTCTCTCAGGTAAGCGCTCGATTTAATTGGAATTTAGTTGTTTTTTCTGATATCAATTTAGGGTTTTTGACGAGTAGTCTTTAATTTTCTTGTTTAGATGAAGAGAGATCTTACAGTTGAAGTGATGACACGTAACTTTGAGGGAGCGAAGTCGGATCTGGTGGTGGGTCTGAAGCGCAGAGAGGCTTTTATTTACAAAGTTAAGCTAGGTGAGTTATTCCTTTTCGTGATTAATGTGTGTAATCTTTTCTTTATTCCTGTTTGAATTGGGCAAAAGAACTGTAAATTTGGGATTAGGATCCTTCTCTTAAAATTCATAGTTAATTGCTGAAATTAGCAAAGGAAATGCAAATTTTGAGCTGGACAAAGCAAAAAAATAAACCTTCTTGAATTTGTCGGTGGCTGTGTGCGCGCCAAGTACTTACTGCAAGGTTTACCACGAAACTGAGGCCCATATCTTCAACAAAGTTCCTGTTGTTTCTGAAAAAATCATTAGCAAATTTCAATCCCTATCTTACCCTCATAGCCAAAGGACGGAATTGGCTTAGAATGATGAAAGATAAAAGGAATAGGGAAAAGGAAGACCACGACCAAGGTAAGAGAGAAGACGTGAAGTAGAGGAAGAAAATGGAACAGATAGACCAGGAAGAGAAACAAAATGAAGTTTCTATTCTCATATGCCAATCAACTAGAAAAGACGAGAGATAGTACAATTCAACTAGGCAAAGATAACGACTATAAGTTATAATTCCAAGACACTAACTCCTAATTAAATGAAAAAAAAATAAATCTAAGAATATTAAAAATACTAATCCTTAAATCATTGCAACCTTTTTCTTTCCTCTTATCATCCTATAAGAACTACCAAAATTTCCCTCATTAATGCCCTGAAATTCTCCCTAGCTTAGATGAACTTGCCTATAGAAAGTAATCAGTAAGACACTACACCAAAAAATGATGGATCTAGAAGGTGAGCTGATCCTCTTTGGTCTGAGAAGCATTTGTCTATCAATGATGTCTGCGTAGTCTGCATCAGAAGAAGCATCATCCTATCTCCTGAAAACTTTTTCAATTTGATCTTTTTATGTGGGGAAGGAAATGGTGGGAGACAAGAAATGTGTCTTGAATGTTATGAGATAACAGATCATCCGTGGAAAAATTTGCTGACAGACTAAGAAACTCAAAAGTGCGTTTGGAAGGAAACAAGTTCACAATATTGAAAACATATTAGTATTCACGTTCTTAGGTAAATTAAGTGGATATGCACTATGTTGTAATAATGTGGAAGGGTCCAAGAGCTCAGAAATGAAGTTTCTTACAAATATTTTCATGGTAATCCTCAGAAGGAACTTGAATCATGGGACAGTGTCCTTCATTTAAATTTATTTCTTAATACACAGGTTAGGTACTAGTTTATAATTTTTGTTAGTCAATGCAATTATGCACCTAATATCTGAATTTTTATTAGTTAATGCAATTACCCACCTAACATCAGAGATTCAGCATGTCTAGTGGTAATGGAATAAGAATAATTAATTGTGAAAGGAAAAAATCATGAATAATAATATCCAAAGGGTTCTTGTTAGTGGACCGATTGATTAAGCTATTATAATCAAACTCCATTATTCACAATGTTAGATTCCAACTTCCTGTTTCTGCATCCATTTGTGGATGAATATGAATCCCTCGTTTTTTCTCCTCTTTCTCCTTCCCTTCTTGTTAGAATCCCCTTCCCCTTCTCTCCTATATTCTTTCTTTCTTCTCTCTCTTCTTTTCCATCTTAGTTGTATATTAATAATAGATCAAATAAAGTCCTACGCACTTGCGTTCTAGTTTGGCACATAGTTTTAAGGGGTGGCCTCTTGTTCTTGGCATCTGATTCTTGCCGAGGAACATGATATTGCATTTCAAGGCCTTGTGGTTGAGTTCTTGGTGCATTTTCGTTTCTGTGCTTGAAGGCTTGATGATATCGCCCTTAGGAATTGATTTCATGTGCTAATAAAAAGGTATTTTTATGCTCTGGGAGTGTGGCTAGTTTCCGACTTTCTTTTATATTTATTTATTTATTATTCTATAGACGGTGGTGGTGTGTTATGATGAGGTTGCTTCCTAATCATTGATTGTTATATGGACATACTATTATATGTTATTTCAAAATCTAACTATTGTACATTGAAATATGTTTCCTGGAAAATGCAGATGATGCAGTCAGTGAACTGGAGGATTTTAGACTATGGTTTGACTACCTTTCTCATAAATGCTCTGAGAATAAAAATAAAGTATGTTTCATTGTATCCTGTCCATATCTTTTACAGGCTTCCTTTCCTGAAAAATAATTCTCAATCATTTGATAAATTTGCAGGAGAACAGTTCTGAGATGTTGGCTCTCTTGTCGGAGAGGAACTTTGTTTGGAACCAGTATAAAGAGAGGGAAACTGACCTCACTAATCGGTTGAAAAGTAAAAGTGCTGAAGTTGAACAAGCAAACAGTAAAGTACAAATACTTCTCTCTAGCATGGAGCAATTACGCTCATCCAACAGTGAGAAGGATGATATGATACTAAAATTGAAGGCCAACATGGCTGAGATTGAAGCCTCCTCAGCAAAAAAGAATGAAGAAATTTCTAGACTTGCCAGAGAACTGGAGTCACTAAGAAAGGCCAGAAGTGATTCTGTTACTCCTGTATTACGGCATTGCTCAGCAGGATCTCGCTTGGGAGACAAGAATAGGGGCACTGATTCGTCAAATATCATTCCAAAGAAAGGAACGCATCCTTCACGAT
Source organism: Diospyros lotus (assembly GCF_014633365.1). Classification (NCBI taxonomy): domain Eukaryota; kingdom Viridiplantae; phylum Streptophyta; class Magnoliopsida; order Ericales; family Ebenaceae; genus Diospyros; species Diospyros lotus. Next base: position 30,638,986 of record NC_068345.1, read on the forward strand.
TTGAGAAGGTAATTAAAACACACAAATGATAAAGCTTCAATTGATTAGTCCTCTTGCATCTTCTAAGTGATTTTGGCCCATCAGTTATATTACAGATAGTGCCTGTGTTGGATTCTATGCCATGCTTATATGCTAATACTTTTAAATCCTTATTTTCTCTCCTTCAAATTATTCTGCAGAACCTTTTTGTCCAGGATATAAGCACTGTTTATTTATTTTGTCAATAGGCACAAATGACAGCCTTATAGAAGACATGGTCATGGATAATGTAGTTTTTTACAGAAAACTGATATACTTCCATTTGAAATTCACAAATTCCTATATATGGTACAAATGTAACCGCTCCATAGGAGTTGGTTATATTTTAAAAACTGCCGAACAAGGCAGTAGGAAAAGAAGTCTCCTATAAATAAAATTATAACAAACTGTACACTCAAATAAAAAAATCAAAACTGAATAATTACATATTTTCTACACTCCCCCTCAAGGTGGGTTGTAAATGTTAAGTAAACCTAGCTTGGATCTCATATCCTCAAACTTGATATTTAGTAAAGCCTTGTTTAGAATGTCTGCAATCTGAAGAGCAGTAGGTATGTAGGAAATATTGATAGTTTCATCTTCAACTTTTGCTTTTATGAAGTGCCTATCTATCTCCACATGTTTAGTTCGATCATGATGAATTGGATTTTTAGCTATGCTTATAGTAGCTTGATTATCACATAATATTTTAATTTGATCACTTGACACAATTGTAAGTTCAAGAAGCAATCGCTTTAAACACATTCCTTCACATATTCCATGAGCCATTGCTCTAAATTTAGCTTCTGCACCATCTTGGGCCACAATTGTTTGCTTCTTGCTGCGCCAAGTTACCAACTTTCCCTGTACATAAGTACAATATCCAGAAGTTGGCTTGCGATCAGTGTCAGAACCAACCCAATCTACATCAGTAAATACCTCGATATTCCATTTTTTAGTCTTCTTAAAGTATAGACCTTCCCCAGGAGTTTTCTTTAAGTATCTCAAAATATGATACAATTGGTTCATATGCTCTTTAGTGGGATTGTTCATAAATTGACTAGCTACACTTACCGCAAAACCAATATCAAGTCTTATATGTGATAGATAGATAAGTCTAACAACCAATCTCTGATATCTTCATTTGTCAACAGGAGCATTCTTCCTTTTCTCTCTATCTTTAGTTACAATCCCCATTGGATTATTTGAAGGTTCGCATTCAAGCATTCCAGTTTTCTTAAGTAGATTGAGAACATACTTACATTGAGAAACAACAATACCTGTCTTGGATCTTGTAATTTCCATCCCAAGAAAATATTTCAAATTCCCCAAGTCTCTAACTTCAAATTCATTTGCAAGAAACCTCTTGAGTTTGCTAATCTTCTCTTCATGATCTCTTGTTAGGATTATATCATCTACATACACAATAATAATGGATATTCTTCCACTAGGAGAACTGTTTATAAACAAAGTATGATCAGACTAATATTGTGAATAACCAACTTCTTTACTACTTTAATATATATGTCAAATTAAGCTCTAGGAGACTGTTTGAGACCATAAAGAGATTTCTTTAACTTACAAACCTTGATTGAATTTGTTTGATCCTCAAGACCTACGGGTATCTTCATATACACGTCATTTTCTAAATCTCCATTAAGAAAAATACTCTTGATATCTAATTGATGTAATTTCCAATCATGATTCACTGCAAGAGATAAAAGTATTTGAATTGTATTTAATTTAGCAACAGGAGCAAAAATCTCTTGATAGTCAATACCATAAGCATGTGTGAAACTTTTGCAACTAATTGGGCTTTGAACCTTTCAACACTTCCATTTGGATTCTTTCTAGAAGGCAAATTGATTACATCCCAAGTTCCATTCTTTTCAAGTGCTTTGATTTCTTCATTTACAACTTGCTTCCATTTAGGTATCTGGAGAGCTTCTTGTATATTATTAGGAACTTGTATATTATTAGATGATCTTGATCTACCAATTGCCAAAAGAAGGTAGATCAAGATCATCTAAATTCACCACTTCAAAATTAGAAACGATTTTACCTTTTTGTGTCTCTTTTGGAATTGAATTTGGTTCAGCTTCATGGTTAGTAGTGAGCTGCACTTGTTCTTCTACATGTCCTTAATCTTTCTTCCTTCTAAAATAGACATTTAACTCTTTGTTGTTAAAGTTGAAGGAGGTTGTAACTACTGTAACGAAACACTCAAAGGCTGTAAATTTGCCTGATTTTTAGTGACATAAGACTCTTTGGACTAAGAGTAGAAGGAAGGACGGTTGAAGGAGATGATTCAAACTCCCAAAACCAAAATTCTTCTAAATTCTCTGTCTCCCCAAAATGTTGGTTTTGGAATAATAGGTTGTTTTTCTAGGAAAGCTTAACATCTATAGAATGATAGAATTTCTTTGTGAGAGGAGAATAACACTTATATCGGTTGAAGGAGATGATTCAAACTCCCAAAACCAAAATTCTTCTAAATTCTCTCTCTCCCCAAAATGTTGGTTTTGGAATAATAGGTTGTTTTTCTAGGAAAGCTTAACATCTATAGAATGATAGAATTTCTTTGTGAGAGGAGAATAACACTTATATCCCTTCTGATTTGGAGTATAATTGAGGAAGATACATTTAATGGCTCTAGGAACAAATTTATCTCGATTTTGATGAGGAATAATATGAACAAAAGAAGTACAACCAAACACTTTAAGAGGTATAGATGCGATGGGACGACTGGTAATATATGCTTTGAGAAAGATGTGACATGGAGTCTGAAATTTGAGAACTCGAGAAATGGACTATACCTTTTTGAACTAGATAAGAACAACATCCCCCCAAAAAAATTTAAGAACATGAGAGGATATTATAAAAGCTCGAGTAAACATCTAACAAATGTCTGTTTTTCCTTTCAACAATCCCATTTTGTTGAGGAATATTAGGACAAGAATTTTGATGGACTATACCTTTTTGAACTAGATATGCCCCAATAATAGAATTAAAATAATCTTTGGCATTATCAATACGAAGAATTTGAATTTTGGCATTGAATTGAGTTTGAACCACGATGTGGAAGTTTTTGAATAGTTGACCTACCTCAGATTTTTCTTTCATGAGAAATACCCATGAGAGATGAGTGTGGTCATCTATGGACGAAACAAACCATCTTGCCCCAGTTACACTTTTAATTTTAGAAGGTCCCTAAACATTACAGTGAATTAATGAAAAAGGATGAGATTCTTGGTAAGTTTGATGTGGATAAGAATTGCAAACATGCTTAGATAATTGACAGACTTCACATGTAAAATCAACTGAATTTTTATTAAATAAGGATTGAGATACAAAAGATTAGAATGACCTAAACGATAGTGCCATAACATGATATCACTACCATTACTACTAGACTTAAGAGTTGAAAGGAACATTTCCCATCAATTGTCTTCAGAGTTTGTCTTCTAGAGGACTCGGTCACTTTGAACATGTAGAGTCCTAAATGCAACTTAGCACTGCCAATCATTTGTCCTGAATTGAAATCTTGAAAAATACAATGATTTAGGAAAAATTTAGTAACGCAATTCTTTTCCCGAGCAAGCTAACTAATAGATAGTAGATTACAATCCAACTTTGGAACCAATAAAACTGATTCAAGTGTAAGGATCTTGGAAATGATAACATAACCTATTCTAGACACTTTTGGTATGGAACCATTAGCAATACGCACAGTGTAATTTTTAGAACAAGGTTGAAAATCTTGAATTAGATATATATTACCGGTCATATGATCAGAAGCTCTAGAATCGACTATCCGAATACCATTGCTGTCCACTTTTTTAGCCTTAAGTGCAGCCAGAAAATTAACTTTTTGGGCTACTGTAGTTGTTGTTGAATGGGCAGTAGTTGGAGTGATTGATGTCTATTGAGCTTGGGAAATTAATTGCTGAAGAATTTCCAGTTGTTCTTTGTTGAATTGACCATTTGGAACTGCAATAGAACTCTCCTCTATTGCAGTGTGGTGTCCATGACTTTCTTTCTTAGTTTGTGATTCCCAATCAATAGGTTTGCCATGAATATTCCAGCAAGTATCTCGGGTGTGTCCTGCCTTTTTGCAGTGATCGCACCAAGATCTTCCTTTCTTGGTGCGGTGAGCATCTGTTCCTCGAGAAAGCATGGCAGAAACTTCAATAGTTAGTGGCTGATTTGCAGTGCCCATCATCACCTTCTTTCTACTTTCTTCACGTTGCACTTTTGAGGCAACTTCATGCAGATTTGGTAGAGGTTTGATGGCCAATATCCACTTCCGAAATTCATCTAAATTCTTGTTTAGACCTAGTAGAAACTTATAAATTCGCTTCTTCTCAACAATTTTCTTGTACTTTCCAGCATCGGTTTGACATTCCCATGCTATTGTCTCACACATATCAAGTTGTTGTCAATATCTTGTCAGTCGACTAAAATATTGGGTGACAGTGACATCCCCTTGATGGAAATCATGGAGAATTCCTTCAATTTCAAAGGCTTCTGCTGCATCTTTTGTGTTAGAGTATGTCTCCTTAGCGGCTATCTAGATTTCTTGTGCCGTCTCATAGAGAATAAATTTTTTTACCGACTTCATTTGTAAGCCCTGACATGACAATATTGTTTTCTGTCTTCCACACCTTGTACATTAGATCACCAGTCTTTGGTTTAGGGGCAGCACCGATGAGATAATCATCCTTTCCTCGACCACAAATGAACATCATGATTGAATGAAACCACTGCAAATAATTGTGGCTATTTAGTTTATGTCTAATAATAAGAAGAGTAGAGGAATCGGATCCTCCTATTGGGCTTGAAATTAAGGAAATTTGAGAGGAAGAAGAAACTTCAATAGTGAATGCCATTGCAGAAAAAATCACGAGAAACAGGACCCAAATGTTTGATGGAAAAGAAATGGAATCCGATATAGAATTGAGAAGAACAAATCGAAGTTATCAGATGTAGATTTGGAATGAAATCAGTCGCAGATTAGTAAAGTCAGTTACAATGTAACCAATTAAGCTATATATAAGGCTATACCACCTTGTACAGAGATATTATGAATGAATTGATTTCAAATTCTCTCATTTTCTTTGTATCCATTCTCTGTTTCTCTCTATTTTATCCCTAATTTTTCTCATCTTTCTCTCTTTCTTCTTCCACGACCGCCAACTAGAAACCCTAGATTCGAAATCTAGGTTTATTAGATAATCACCCAATTCTACTATATCTTAGTATCAAACCATGATTATCTCAATCACATCTTAGCCATTGTTATCTCAAAAGTGAGTTAATCGTGATTATCCTTGTGATTTTCTCAATCACAATTTTGACCATTAATATTTCAAAAAGAATAAACAATAAATTATCTTGATCATAGCTTGACCACCATTATCTAAAAAGATCTAGACTCCTTTTACTAAAAAACTGTCTTCAGTTGTCCCACTTGAAAGTACATTTCTGTCAACATAAAGCAACCACAAGTATCATCAAGCTAATCATCATGCAGCTTCAAGAACGAGTGAAGTTTTGAATCTATTAAACTTCTCTCGAATCACAAGCTTCATTAACATATCCATCGGATTAAAGTTTGTATGGACTTTCTTCAGAAGAATCTTGCCATCTTCTACTACATCCCGAACAAAGTGGTAACGAACATTAATATGCTTTGCACTATGACTGTTGTAATGTACACAAATCACATCCTATCTTGTCATAAACTCTCGAAGAAGTCTTTCCAAATAAATAGCTTCCTAGTAGGTATGTGAAATAGCTATATATTCAACCTTAGTAGTTGACAATGCCACAATTGATTATGACTTCGATTCACAACTAATTGCACCACCTGCCATTGAAGAAACATATCCTAGTAGACCTCCTTTGATCTCTAGGATCAGCAAAATCTGTATCGATGTAGCCAACACAATCCATTTTCACATTCTTAAAGCACAACGAAAAATTAGAAGTACCTCTCATGTATTTGAGAATTCACTTCACAGCTTCCAAATGATCATGACCAGGATTTGCCATGTATTTGCTCACAGCTCCCACTACATGTGCAATGTCAAGCCTTTTACACACCAAAACAAACATAATATTTCCTACTGTTAATGAAAACGGTACTCGAGACATTGTTTCCTTCTTTTGATTCAATGCTAGAACATTGTTCAAAAGATAACTTTACATGTTGAATAGCCACAGATCTCTTTCAATGTCTCTTTTGTGTCAATCAAATCTTCCTGCCTTTCCTCTCTCCTAAGTACCTTCATCCCGTGAATTTGATTTACAGAACCCTAAGTTCTTCATCTCAAATTCTCTAGCCAAATGAGCTTCAACATTGAAATATGCTTCTTGCACATTACCTGCAATAATCATATCATCCACACTAGGGATGACAATGGGTCAATAAATGGGTCCCATTTACCCATTTAAAGTTAAAATAATTATGAAAAATTCATAATTTGAGTCATAGAGATAATATTTATTTGACCATTTACTAAAATAAGCCCTAATTACCCATTTAAAACTGAAATAAGTTTGAAAAATTCATATTTGAAAGATATAGCCATAAGATATTTTGAACATTTACTAAATGGTGGGTATGCAAATGGGTAAATGGGCAACCCATTACCATCCAATATACAAAAACAACTATCGCCAAAGTCACAAAAATAAGCACAATGGTTTGCTTATACCAAATCGCTTATACCAACATCTAGGCGCCTGTTTTTTTTTCGTAAAACGATTTGTTCAACCAACACACCAAATTTCTTTTACCTTCTGCGATAGAGCCTTTAGGTTGTGTCATATAAATCTCTTCATTTAAGTTACCATGCAAGAAAGCAGTGTCATATCTAATTGCCAAGGTCGACCCCGAGATTTTAGGGGCCCTAAGCGAAACTTTATATGGGGCCCTCTACCTTTAAAAAAAAATTACATGTAATGAATAAGAATAATTTTTTTTTTACTATATAAAAACATTAAAAGTTACCACAATAATAGTTTAAAATTCACAATATTTCACTTTAAATTTACTCTTCTAGCATTTTTAGATGAAAAATCAATAATTAAACTATTACAATCAATTTGTTCCAACATATGTTTTTCAACAAACACCATCGCCAATCCATTCAACCTTTCTTGTGACATTATTGACCGAAGGTAAGATTTTATCAACTACAACTTTGAGAAACTGCGTTTTGCAGAGGTAACTATAACTGGTATGGTCAGAAGTATTTTATACACGATCCACACATTCGAAAAACAACAATCCATCGTTTTCATGTAGTCTAACACTTCAATTGCCGTCTTGGTCTCTTTTGACAAATATCTCACAACTTTCAGCTCAAAGAATAACTCTTGTCCATCAATATTTGAATCCGTCTTGTACCTTGAAAATTCTTCTAGCTTATCACACAATCTCTTTAAACAATCATAATCTTTAGAATATAATTTTTTTTAATCAAATAGAAATCCAAAAACATTTTTATATTCTTGAAGTTGTTCAAATCTACACTTAAGCGAAGAAAGAGCTTGATCAACTACATATAAGAAATTATCATTTCTAAAAGATTCTTCAGCTAAATGTGTTATCTCATCATTGGCATTTTTATCAAATTGTTTCTTTCTATGAATAATACACTTTTCTTGAAAAGTAGGTTCAATTTCCATTTGAGCAGTAATTTCTTTAGCAATAATCATGTCAGATTCAAATCCAGTTTTTTCTATAGGTTTCAAAAAAAGAAATAAGTGATTTCAAGTGACTTATAGCAACATCAATGACCATATCGTTACTTTGCAACATTTTGCTTATTCTATTAATAGCAAACAATATATTATACCAAATAACCATGCCAGACAAGAACTCAAAATCTATAATGTCATGTAATAATAGACTTTTAGCATCTTGAAATGCCTTAGAGTTATCACATGTTTCCATCAAGTGAGTTAAAACAACTTTTATTTGTGGAGCTTGGAATCTTATTGCTTTAGTACTTTCAACTTGACTTTCCCAACGAGTTTGTGATAGTGGCTTAAGTGTCAAGCCTTCCACATTATCTTGCAAAACTTCTCATCGCTTTGTAGAAGATGAAAACAATATATATAAGCATTGCACAATTCCAAAAAAAGATCTAGTCTTTATGCAGGAATTTGCCATATCACAAGATTAAGACTATGACAACTACACGGAGTGTAAAAAGCACTTGGATTTACTTCTAATACTCTTTTCTGCACACCTTTATGCTTTCCTTTCATATTAGAACCATTATCATAACCTTGACCTCTTTAAGTCACCAATATCAAGTGTTTGTAGAGCATTTATCAATTCATCAAATAGTCATTGCCCTAAAGAATTGTTTACCTCAAGGAATCCTAAAAAAACTCTTCTACCTTAACTGGACTTGCTGAGACAGTTACACATCGTATGATTAGAGACATCTCTTCTTCATAACTTATATTGAGTGTACAGTCAAGTATCACTTAAAAATATTTTGCTTCTCTAACTATTTTAATGATTGCATTTTGAATTTTGTGACTTAGATAAAGATAGTGAATTTCTTTTTCTTGAATAAGTCAAACGTGTTCTTTCATAGTTGGATCAAACTCAATGATCATTTCAATCAAACCTAGAAAATTCCCATTATTTTCTTCATATAATTTTTCACTACTTCTACAAAATGACAAATTATTCTTACTGAGAAAGCTAACAATTGAAACTATTCTCTCAAAAACTTTTCTCCAGTGTTTTATATCTTTGTTGATTTGATCTTGCACAGCTTTATCAATTGTTAAATTCTTTCGTAATCACCTTTCCAATTCAATCCATTTTCTCATGTTATCCATGTGCCCACTACTTGTTTCATGGTTTTTTAGTTTAGAACCAAGATTTTTCCAATCATTTGTCCTTTCATTAGCTAATTGAATATTGTTTCGTTCTTGTTTAAATAGCTTGCAACAAAAGCAAAATACTTTATCCAATGAAACGGAGTAGATCAACCATTTTCTATCACCTTTGTCACCATTTGATAAATGTTGAGTGTAATATGTAGAAGAGAAAAGCCTATTTTCTGAATCTTTAGGAAAATCAACCACATTCCCTCTTATAAGACTTTTTTCTACCAACAAGTCTATAAAATTTTGATCAATATTTTTTCAATTTTTTGGATCAGTTACTTTCAAAGGGCAAGCGAAGAATTTTGTATCAAAATTTGTATGTTTTTGCTCATTTCTATTTTCAGCATCTCCTAATTCATGATGTTTTTGCATGTCATTTTAAACCTCTTTATCCATCAAATTATCGTACTCTTCATTTTCTATTGTATTACTAATATTCCTAGTGACAAACATGTTCAACGTAGTTTTCTCTTTTCTCGTGAAAAGAGAAAAAAAAAACCGCAAGAGTTTATTCTATCTCAAGCAAGAGCATTGGACAGGTTTGTCACTAAGAACATTAGTAATACAATAGAAAATGAAGAGTATGATAATTTGGTGGATAAAGAGGTTCAAAATGACATGTTGGAACAACATGAATTGGGAGATGCTAAAAATAGAAATGAGCAAGAATATAAAAATTTTGATACAAAATGCTTAGCTTGCCCTTTGGATTTAACTGATCCAAAAAATTGAAAAAATATTGATCAAAATTTTATAGACTTGTTGGTAGAAAAAGTTCTTATAAGAGGGAATGTGGTTGATTTTCCTAAAGATTCAGAAAATAGGCATTTCTCTTCTACATCTTGCACTTGACATTTATCAAATGGTGAGAAGAGTGATAGAAAATGGTTGATCTAATCCATTTCATTGGATAAAGTATTTTGCTTTTGTTGCAAGTTATTTAAACAATATTAAATTAGCTAATGAAAGGACAAATGATTGAAAAAATCTTGGTTCTAAACTAAAAAACCATGAAACAAGTAGTGAGCACATGGATAACATAAGAAAATGGATTGAATTGGAAAGGTGATTACAAAAGAATTTAACAATTGATAAAGTCGTGCAAGATCAAATCAACAAAGATATAAAACACTGGAGAGAAGTTTTTGCGAGAATAGTTTCAATTGTTAGCTTTTTCAGTAAGAATAATTTGGCATTTTGTGGAGTAGTAAAAAATTATATGAAGAAGATAATGGGAATTTTCTAGGTTTGATTGAAATGATTGCTAAGTTTGATCCAATTATGAAAAAACATGTTCAATGTATTCAAGAAAAGGAAATTCACTATCTTTATCTGAGTTACAAAATTCAAAATGAATTCATACTCATGTTGGCAGGTGAGATTAAAAATGCGATCATTAAAACAGTTAGAGAAGCGAAATATTTTAAGTGATGCTTGACTGTACACCTGATATAAGTCATGAAGAACATATCTCTCTACTCATAAGATGTGTAAATGCCTCAGCAAGTCTAGTTAAGGTAGAAGAGTTTATTTTAGGATTCCTTAAGGTAGACTATACTTCAAGGCAAGGATTGTTTAATGAATTAATAAATTCTCAACAAACACTTGATATTGATGACTTAAGAGGTTATGATAATGGTTCTAATATAAAAGAAAAGCATAAAGATGCGCAGAAAATAGTATTAGAAGTAAATCCATGGGCTTTTTACACTCCATGTGGTTGTCATAGTCTTAATCTTGTGATATGGCACATTCCTGCATAAAGGCTAAATATTTTTTTGGAATTGTGCAATGCTTATATATATTGTTTTCATCTTCTACAAAGCGATGGGAAGTTTTGCAAGATAATGTGGAAGGCTGACACTTAAGCCACTATCACAAACACGTTAGGAAAGTCGAGTTGAAAGTATTAAAGCAATAAGATTCCAAACTCCACAAATAAAAGTTGTTTTAACTCACTTGATGGAAACATGTGATGACCCTAAGGCATTTCGAGATGCTAAAAGTCTATTACATTACATTATGGATTTTGAGTTCTTGTTTGGCATGATTATTCGGTATAATATATTTTATGCTATTAATAAAGTAAGCAAAATGTTGGAAAGTAATCATATGGTCATTGATGTTGCTATAAATCACTTATTTCTTTTTTGAAACCTATAGAGAAATTGGATTTGAATCTGACATGATTATGGCTAAAGAAATTGCTGTTCAAATGGAAATTGAACCTACTTTTCAAGAAAAACATATTATTCATAGAAAGAAGCAATTTGATAAACATGCCAATGATGAGATAACACATTCAGCTGAAAAATTTTTTAGAGTTGATTATTTCTTATATGTAGTTGATGCTCTCTTCGCATAAGTGTAGATTTGAACAACTTTAAGGATATGAAAATGTTTTTGAATTTCTATTTGATTTGAAAAAATTATATTCTACAGATGATGATTGCTTAAAGAGATTGTGTGATAAGCTAGAAGAATTTTCGAGGTACAAGACGACGGATTTAGATACTGATGGACAAGAGTTATTCTTTGACTTGAAAATTGTGAGATGTTTGCCAAAAGATACCAAGAAGGCAATTGAAGTGTTAGATTACATGAAAACGATGGATTGTTGTTTTCTAAATATGTGGATCGCATATAGAATACTTTTGATACCAGTTACAGTTGTCTCGATAGAACGCAATTTCTCAAAGTTGAAGTTGATAAAATCTTACCTTTGGTCAACAATGTCACAAGAAAGGTTGAATGGGTTGGTGATGGTGTCTATTAAAAAATGTATGTTGGAACAAATTGATTGTAATAGTTTAATTGTTGATTTTTTATTTAAAAATGCTATAAGAGTAAATTTAAAGTGAAATATTGTGAATTTTAAATTTTATTGTGGTAACTTTGAATGTTTTTATATAGTAAAAAAAATTATTCTTATTCGTTACATATAATTTTATTTTTAAATGTAGAGGGCCCCATATAAAGTTTCGCTTAGGGTCTCAGGGCCGGCCTTGCATAAACCCAGGGACATCCAATAGTTTTCCTCTATTGTGGTAGTTGAACAAGATTCCGAGTCTTGTTATGCAAGGACTCCATCTTCTCTCCTCCATTATGCATCTCTATTTGTTTGATTGAATAGACTCACAAGCCTCTTTAAAAGAAGTTGGCTCATGCTCTTCTGACAAAACAACATAAACACTAACATAATAGCATGTGGACTCAAAAGAAGTTATGATTCATCATACCTTGTTGGAGGCTTGGTAATCCTTTTAGGATGGCTTGAATCAATATCGATATCAGCAAGAGAATTCTTCTTATGAGATGGATTCAAGGGTTGAAGACTTATCTTCACTTTGAACTACCTCCTCTTGAACCATGGTCAATTTGCACATCTTGTTCAATTGAAATCTTACTCTTTTATTGCTTTAAACTGTGTTTTGAAATGAATCTTGTTTGAAAACATCATCACGCGCAGTAGAGTTATCTTGGGAGTAGTAAGATCCCACAATCTATACCCTTTTGTACCTATCTCATAGCCAAGAAAAACACACAAATTCTTTTCAATTTTGCTTCTCTTCTCCTCCTTTGGAACCCAAACATAAGCATCAACCAAACACCCGAAGGAAAGAGTACAACAGGTTTATTCGACCAAACCTCCTCAAGAGTCTTCATGACAAGTTACTGTAAGTGATCTCTATTAAGCTAAAATAACACATTCACTGCTTTAGCCCAAAATTCTGGTTTTAATTTTAAAGCGTTCAGCATGCATCTAACACATTCCATAAGAGTATGATTCATTCTCTCAACACGACCATTCTGCTATGGTGTTCCAAGAGCAGTCAAGTGACCTTTAATATCATGCTCATTAAACTCCTTTGAACAAAACTCCCCTCTATTGTCAGTTCAAAGACTTATAATTTTCAAACCTTCTTGATTTTCCACTGATACTTTAAAATTTTTGAATTTTTAAAATATATTGGATTTTCTTCTAAGCATTAAAAAACCAATACCTTACTAGAGAAATCATCAATAAAAGTCACAAAGTAAGTACAACCGGTTAACGAAACTGTAGGTACCTCACTAGTATTGGCATGAATCAAGTCTAGACAAAGATTCTATGCTACTTACCAAACAAACAATCTTTACATAATCAAGAGAAGTAGACTTAAAACCAGGAAGAAAATTTTGATTGGATAATACCTAAAGCCCACACTCGCTCATGTGTGCCAAACATTTATGCCAGCTGGTAAACGATTCTTAGTCTTAGCAATAACAACTTCCCCTACCAAATTCTCACCAATCAATATGTAAAGTTTGCCAACTAACTCTCCCTTTGTGATTACCACCCTTTTGCAATGTTAGAAAATGGGGAACATCAGAGATTGTACCCGTGCATCCATCAGACATCTTGATCTTCACATCTCAAACCCCTACTACTTGACACTCCTTGTTGCCGCCGCCCTCACAAGGACTGTAAGTATAAAACCACTCCCTATGAGGAGTTGTATGAAAAAAATGCACCAGAATCAAGAATTCATTGATTAGTAATTTTTGTTTGATGAATGGTTCACTTATTCCTTTGGTTTACAAAATTGAGTTTGCATTGAGTTGCATCATCATATTGAATGATGATTCACTGTATTTTCTTTTTCTAGAGCTTGATTGGAGATGTCCATGGAAAGTTGAAGTAAAACGTAAATTTATTTAAAATAGTCAACATTATCTGAAAATACATATGTTGCAACTGTATTATTTGGAAGTTATCGTGCTGGCTTAGTAACCTTGGGGATTTTTTTCTTTCGTTTTTCCAATCTCCTTTACAATTTTTGTTTGATGAATGGTTCACTTATTCCTTTGGGTTTGCATTAAGTTGCATCATATTGAATGATGATTCACTATATTTTCCTTTTCTAGAGCTTGATTGGAGATGTCCATGGAAAGTTGAAGTAAAACGTAAATTTATTTAAAGTAGTCAACATTATCAGAAAATACGTCTGCTGCAAATGTGTTATTTGGAAGTTATCATGTTGACTAAGTAACCTTGGGGATTTCTTTCTTTCGTTTTTCCAATCTTTTTTTCAATTTTTGTTTGATGAATGGTTCACTTATTCCCTTGGGTTTGCATTAAGTTGCATCATATTGAATGATGATTCACTGTATTTTCCTTTGCTAGAGCTTGATTGGAGATGTCCATGGAAAGTTGAAGTAAAACATAAATTTATTTAAAATAGTCAACATTATCTGAAAATACGTCAGCTGCAACTGTATTATTTGGAAGTTATCGTGCTGGCTTAGTAACCTTGGGGATTTTTTTCTTTCGTTTTTCCAATCTTCTTTCTATAGGGATCCCGCAGTTCAAAAAGAAAGGCGGATGATGGCATCCTGCTTCCAGAGGCTCCAAGATTGTTCACGTCCTCCTTCAAAGTTCCAAAACTGAAGAACTCATCTCCTCGTGTAATTTGACCCTAAACACCATTGTTTCTTTGTACCTTTCCTTCTGTCTCTCTGTTTATTACCTTTCAATTTAATTAGGGCAGCTATAGATATGTGTGTGTACATGTTGGTGTTGTGTTTATCCAATTGCTGATTGTATTAACTAACTAACTAACCTACCTCTTTGATTCTGTCCAACTTGTTCAATTGATCCAGCTAATGGAATGAAATGAATTATTTGCCCGTTCTATGTTGATTGTTGTCCATTCATTAATGGGTACTTATGGATTTGCCAATTTCTTGAACATTTCCCATTTTGGGTACTGAAAAGGCCTTTTTGGCAGCATATCACTTCACTGGGAAAATGTCCAACGATCTTTGCCTGCTTCTTGATTGCTTGCTTCACTTTGGACATTCTAAACCGACTTTCTAGTTTAAAATCTTCCTTATGACAATACAAAAATCATTGTTTGATAAAATATAATAAGAAATTATTGTCAAAATCTATATTTTCAGCTTTTATTTTTTTAAGATTTTTAAAAAATAAGAACATTGTTAAATGTAATGGTTGGTTTCTATTTTCTTGACAGCAATATAGAACACGTCTAAAGAAACACCACCATAGATGAATGAATATCTTCTAGAAGAATGTGGGTGTGGGTGGTATGACAATGACAAATTGGGATTTTGTTGGATTATTGGGGCGTGAAAGAGGTAGTAGGTGTAAGATTGGGGAAGAATGGGTTTGGTAAAGCATGAGCCGTGAGGCCAGTCTAGGAAAATGCTGAAAACAATCACGTCTCAGTTACTCCCACTATAATACCAGATTAATATTATTTAGTTATAAAATAGTAATAAAAATCATGTATAATTGTCTATATCTATTTTAAGGGTTAAAATTTAAATTTTAGTTCTTAATAAATTTACACTTAAATCCAGTCAAACAAGACTTATGAATTTCTGAGAGGATGAGACCATCCGAATCAATAGTTATTTATGACCAAAATTTTATCGAGTTTTTCATATTATAAAAAGAAAAATTAGTCAATTAAATTATTACACTGGAGTATTAAAAAAAAAAAAAAGTCTTAGACTGGATCCTACTTGGACAGCCCCATGGGCTTTGTTCTGCTGGGCAAATAAGTAGATCGCACGTGCTTCCTTCCTCAGCTACCGCATTTATCCACTAAACCTTCTCCCAACATCCCTTCAACCCAACCCCGCTGTGCCAACATGGAGCTACCGGTCACGTGATTTTTTCCGCTCCTTTTTTCTTTTCTTTTTTTCCTTTTTTGGGCTCAATTTATTAATTACTTCATATTTTCGTAAAACACAAAATGAACTTGCCAAGCCAATGAATTGATAATTTAAGATTTTAAATTATTTTCACAAGTTAATTACGTCATAAACGAGTAATGTTTAATTATTTTTAATGGTTAAAGTATAATAAATATATATTGCATTTTATTTTAAATTTAAAAATATTTTTATTACTTAATGATAAACACATCATTTTTGTAATATATTATTATTAATAAAATTATTTTGAAATAAAAATAAATAAAATACAATAATAAACATGACTTATGTTTATTTATTATACCTTAATAATTGTGATTAAGATAATGTTAATTTACCAATTAATTTATAAGTAGCAGAATCACTCACGTGGAAGGGTAGTTGCAACAAACGGATGATGAGATTCCACGTGGTCTGCCCTTTCCTGACGACATGCCATATAAATTCACCCAGATTGTGCACCGTTCCGCAACTTAGAGGTCCTTCCTTGGGGCAATTGGACGAACTGTTGAGACGGAGAGAGTGAGAGAGACTGAGGCTATGGCACCAACAACGACGCTCACATCTCTAGCAGGGGAGAAGACGCTGCAGTCGAAGTTCGTCCGGGACGAGGACGAGCGTCCGAAAGTGGCATACAATGAGTTCAGCAAGGAAATTCCGGTGATTTCTCTGACCGGAATTGACGAGGTTGACGGCCGGAGAGCGGAGATCTGCCGGAAGATCGTGGAGGCGTGCGAGGACTGGGGGGTTTTCCAGGTCGTCGATCATGGGGTGGAGGCGAGTCTTATCTCTGACATGACTCGCCTCGCTCGAGAGTTTTTCGCTCTGCCTTCCGAGGAGAAGCTCCGTTTCGACATGTCCGGCGGCAAGAAAGGTGGATTTATTGTTTCCAGTCATCTTCAGGTACCATTGCTTGTCTTGTTATACTGCACACAATTAGGAATTGTTCAAGTTCCAAGATAAGTCTCTCTGTGTTTAGTTTATAAATTGATTATACATTTTTGTTCTTCTCTGTTTCATCTGAATTTGAATTGAGATCAGAATGTGTCTTGTGTTTATTTATCAGTAAGCGTCCGTGTTTCGAACTTGAAGGAAGAAATGGCACTGTGGCAGTTGAAAAAATTAAAGTACTTATCTTCTTTCCTGTTTCGTCTGAGACGGAAATAGAGAATGTAGGAAGGAGGAGAAGAGCATTTCATTCTCATTTCCTCTTCGTTTTCTAATATTTCTTTCCTAAACATCCTTGCTGAATTACTTTTGTCCTCTTTTATTTGTTGTCAAGCCAGGAAAGTAAACTTTTAATCGTTTTCCTTACGCAATCAAATCAAAATGTAACTAATTAATTTGATTAAACATCTCATAGAAATGCGTTGGATCACTGGCAATTTATGCTTCTTAAACTTGCTCGGGTTGGGCGTATCAAATGTAGCTTCTTAACGATTAGATTTCTGATAAAAACAAACGGTTCTATTGTTTGAAAAAGTATGAAGCTGACAGAAATACTCTACTTCTTCAAACTTCTACTCACAAATTTTTTCGGAAAGCGCTGTAAAGATGGTAGTTACGTTAATTTGGAGCAACATAACGGGTAGCTGTTTCTCATTTGAGAGGAGAAAGGCACATAATCCAAATAGGTTTTAATCTAGCCAAAATTAAAGAGGGGATGAAATGGTTCTATAGTTCTTCTCATGGTGTAATGCCTAAGCTAAAGATGGTGTTATCAATTGACGCAGGGAGAGGCAGTGCAAGACTGGAGGGAGATAGTGACCTACTTTTCATACCCGATCCGGACCCGGGATTATTCAAGATGGCCCGATAAGCCGGATGGGTGGAAGGAGGTGACGAAGGCCTACAGTGAAAAGTTGATGGGCCTGGCCTGCAAATTACTCGAGGTGTTGTCTGAGGCTATGGGACTTGAGAAGGAGGCGCTTACCAATGCATGTGTTGATATGGACCAGAAAGTCGTGGTCAATTTCTACCCGAAATGCCCGCAACCAGACCTTACACTCGGACTCAAGCGCCACACGGATCCGGGTACCATTACCCTGCTCTTACAGGACCAGGTTGGGGGACTTCAGGCCACCAGAGACGGGGGCAAGACTTGGATTACTGTTCAACCAGTTGAGGGAGCATTTGTTGTTAACTTGGGCGACCACGGTCATGTAAGTATGGTTCTTCTCCCTCTAATTTGAATATAATTTTAATAAAATTGATATACAGCCAGAAAATAATGGCCGGATTAACCCCTAGATCTATCCAATCGGACCATTATTTTCAAACCGAAAATCATTTTCCTAATTTTAATGGATAATGATATATTGAACAATAGAATCGGCTAAACTATATCACTGTCCACTCATAGGGGAGGGAGAGAAATTTTTGCAATTTTGTATACTATGAAAAAACTGTATTGTATATTATTGAAAACAGTCTCTTATGATAAAATTTTTAGATACCCAAAATTGTGGGCAAACCTCAGTGTTTTATGTCTTGCAAAAATTGGAACTCCTATTTATTGATTCACATTCCATAGAAATCAAAAAGTTTGTAGATCGTTCCGGCGAATTTTCTTCCCAAAAATGTTAAAAGACAATTGGTGTGAGATTTAACTGTCTTTATCCAGCAAAAATTAACCAACAAGCATAAGGGTCGCTCAACTAATTATCATATCTAAAGGCATCATATATAAAATAACAGCTAAGACTTTGAATGTGATTATTTTCTTCTTTCTACCCTATTCTGCTATCAATAATGACCAAATTTTATAATTTTAGACGTTCCATATCTTCTATTCTCCTTTTAAGAAGGAAAATGATTTTCATAAAAAGGTTGAGAGTCCTCAAATAGTAAGAATCTAATTTTGATTGTTGAAATCTCATGATGGAAAAGATTACATGGAAAAGACTAACTTACCTTATAAATTGATTCACAATTTCTCACCCTCCATTTTTTCATCTTAATTCTCATTGAACATATAACAAAAATGTTTTCCTAGATCTTGCCAAGCCATAGCAAGTGAAATGCTAAGGTTTTGGAGTGCTGATTTTCTTCCCCTTAAAATAGTCCTTCCTTTAGGAACATGCATATATTTGAGCTAATAGATCAACCATGAATGAGAAAACTTTCTAATAAGCATTTTAATACATATGATGACCAGTACTTGAGCAACGGGAGGTTCAAGAACGCTGACCACCAAGCAGTGGTGAACTCCAACCAGAGCCGTCTGTCAATCGCCACGTTCCAGAACCCGGCGCCGGAGGCCATCGTGTACCCGCTGAAGATCAGGGAGGGGGAGAAGTCAGTGCTGGACGAGCCAATGACCTTTGCAGAGATGTACAAGAGGAAGATGAGCAAGGATCTCGAGCTTGCCAGGCTGAAGAAGCTGGCCAAAGAGAAGCAATTGCAAGAGGATGAGCTGGAAAAGGCCAAGCTTGAACTCAAATCCAAAGGCGTCGGAGAGATCTTTGCCTGAGGAGGCATCAGACCTTTCGTCCTCCAGTCCAGTGTGTACGTGTTGGCACGTCATGATGCTTGCTTAATTTTTGGGTTTGTTATATGTATTATCTATATGGGGTCTCGCTTAAATCACAGATGCTGTAATAATTCAGAGTACTGGTGAATGGATGTCGTTTTCCCTACTTTGATAACCAACACGAAAGTGATTTATGCGTCTGCCTGCATCTACTATGTATATGAAATCTCTATAAGAAGGTTTTATTCGTTCATTCAGAAAATTAAACGTATTTAGTATTAATTCTTTATTTAAAATCCAAAAATTAAAGAAATAAAACAAAGTTAAAGCTTGAACCACTTGGACTGAAGAGAAGACTGGTAAGACACCAAAACTAAGAGGAGGAGCACCGCCGCCGTCGCCACCCACGGCGAGGTGTCGGAGCCCCGGTGCCAGCAGTCACACGCCGTGCAGGGCGGTTCTCGTATGGTTGTTGTCAAGTGCACGAACAGGATCAAGAAGACCGAAAAGAGGAAGATCACAGAGAGCTGGAAATTAAGAGCAGTTTGCTTCCTCCTGGCCTTGTAGTCTGATTGACACGAGGCGTGGAGCAAGAGGATGGTGAGGAGAAAGAAGAGTAACAGAGGGAAAGGAGTTTCAAAGGTGGAGTCAAGGGTTCTCTCTCTCCACCCTCGCTTCCATTCTGGATATCTTCTATATTTCAACATCCAATCCATTGATCCGATCCCCTTCTTCTCTGTTTACGTACGTGGGTGCTATAAATTTCTCTCCCTATCTAGTCTAGGCATGCAATTGTTTTGGAGA
Source organism: Diospyros lotus (assembly GCF_014633365.1). Taxonomy (NCBI): domain Eukaryota; kingdom Viridiplantae; phylum Streptophyta; class Magnoliopsida; order Ericales; family Ebenaceae; genus Diospyros; species Diospyros lotus. Next base: position 30,658,925 of record NC_068345.1, read on the forward strand.
GTTAGCCAGAATAGGGTGATATATATATATATAGCTGTGTTATGTGGTTGCTGGCTGGATGATGTGTGTATTTGCTTTAATTTGGCATACATCAATGGCAAGGGCGGGCGGAATCTCTATCCTCAGCCGATTTTCTTTCCTCTTGGGTGGGTTGATTCTAGCAGCTCCCTCAGTTCCATTGCTGGAATGAGAGAAGAGAACCATATATGTTCAAATATAGTTTCTGGGTACTAATTAATTTTATATCAATTTCCTCATTAGTTATGAACGAAGCATGTTAACTTTGTGGACTAGAATCCAGATTCTCAAGTGCTAGCTGCATCGCACTGATCGTGACACTTGGCATTGCATGCAAACATAGGACAATTTCTTCCTGCTTGATAGATTTTGATGCCATGGATGCTATAACTTTCCTGTTTTTCTTTTAAATTGATTATGGGAGTCAAGCGACTACAAAACATACAAAAAATTTAAAAAGAAGACAGAATTATCAACTTCAAAACATGTTAAATATTCATTTGTTTAAAATCAAACACAAAAAGTTGATATAAATACTAAAATAGTTTAAATATCTACGAAATGGGCAAATTGCAGGGATCACTGTCAATTTTTACAATTTTATCTTCAACATCTCTTTCAGATTTATATATTCAATTTCTAACGTGGGTTGATGCTTGATGAGAATTAAGATGTAAAACAAGGCGGGCGCGAGTCGGGTCTGGCCGGTACCACTCACTTTTTCAAATCAACTTGAACCTGTTGGATTGGCCTCCAGTCTATGGTCTTGAATTTTTTTTTTTAAAGTAATAACATCTTTTAACAATATAATAAAAATATTGTATTACGTATTTTTTATTATTTTAATAAAAAAAATTATATAATATTACCTAATAAAATTAAAATGTGTAAAGTTAAAAATAATAGATTCCCAACAAAAAAATAAAAATACATTAAATTATTTCTCTAATTATTTATTTATTTATAATTATAAATTTAAATATATATATATATTTTTTATCTAATGGTCCAATGAGCCATAGGGCCTTTGGCCCCAGCAAAACTTGACACGAACAATGTCAGGCCAAGCCTCCATCCAGGCAACTCCACCCATTTGGACACCTATAGAAGTATACTGTCCCTTGAAAGTGTTGCCAAAATTTTTATTCATTTCTGTCTTTTAGTATTTCGCCCTTAACCCATCATTTTTGCCCTTGAATTTCAGACCTAGCATCAACAACTAAAATAAAAAAAAAAATTCTTAGCCTCAGGATGATAGTTAAATCATGATAAATTAAAATTTGTATCAATAAGTTGTGGATTCGATTTTTTTTTTTTTTGCACAATGATACAAAGACTCCACCTGAGATTTACCTCTTTTATCAAAATCGAGAGCATGAGCGACGAAGGACCGCACAAGAGCGAATTCCAAGAACCAAAATGAAAAAATTCTTAATACTAATTGGTGTAAAATGTGCACATATGTGCGTGGTGTATGTGTATGTGACCGATCAAAAGAACTTATATTTAGTAACTCCACCCCATTAATAACTTTAATGTGAAGAAAAGCTCTTCGACTGAGGGACATATGTTGGCATCTATATTATGTGATGGTCTCTACAAATTTAAATTTGATAATGCGTTTACTGAAACACTGATGACCTTGCATCACAATGTTGGTACTAAACGCAGTTTAGTTAATGAAAATTCAACTTACTTGTGGCATAAACATTTAGGTCATATATCTAAAGAAATGATAAAAAGATTAGTAAAGCACGAAATCCTTCCATATTTAGATTTTACAGACCTTGAAGTGTATATTGATTGTATTAAAGGCAAACAAACAAAGCACACTAAGAAATGAGCCATAAGAAGCTCACAGTTTCTTGAAATTATACACACCGATATTTGTGGACCTTTTGATGCTCCATCTTTTGGTAGAGAAAAATATTTTATCACATTTATTGATGATTTTTCACGTTACGGTTATATTTATTTATTGCATGATAAGTCTCAATCTGTCGATGCACTTGAGGTGTATATTAAAGAGGTTGAACGACAATTAGATAAGAAAGTGAAAATTGTAAGGTCAGATAGAAGTGGTGAATATTATGGAAAATTTGATAAATCAGGTCAATGTCTATAACCGTTTGTCAAATTCTTTAAAAGACATAGTATTTGTGCTTAATACATGGCTGCACTCTCACCCTGCATTTAAAACACAAAACAAAATACAATAAAAATTTTATATTTTTTTTTATTTATTTAGGCGAGAGGTTTATACTCGTCAGTGTACGAGTGCAGTTGTAGTCCAAATTTAAATTTATACTTTCTGGATAAGTCCAGGTCGTCCACTGAGAGATTTATTTATGGCAAAAGAAAAAGAATGTCACACACACACACACACGCATTTAGAGGATGGATAACATGATTTTTTATGATTTTTTTTAGATAACAAATACTAGAAAATAAAACAAGACAGAAGTTGAAATAAATACTGAACGTGAGAATATGAAATTGGATAGTACTTGAGTTAAGACAATTTCAGTGCCAACCCGTTGATTCCCAAATTTAAGCATAAAAGATTAGCAACATTAATTTAATTTCAGATATGAGGGTTTGTTATTAAATGCAATTAAAGATAATGATAGCTCTAGTTTCAGCAATCCCCATACATGATATGTGGGATTCTAAGTTAAGAAACTACCATAAATTCAATTACAATTAATACACAAAACAACTAAATTAATCATCCGGGTTTGGGTATGATAGCGTTTCCAGTTCTAGTAACTCTCATGCATGACATGAAAGCTCTAAGTTAGGCTTACGCTCCAATCCAAACCTAGTGATTTTTCAATAATCAAAACACACTCATATTGAAGTTTAAACTAATGTTACTCATTTAAAGCGTAACTTTATTTGGGAATCATTAGCGTTGGACACTGTCCTTGCCTTAACCCAAGATTAGATTTAGCTACTCATCTCCATTAAATTAATTGACAGGAATTTAAATGACATAATTTAAATAACAAAATTTAAATGACAGAATTTAAATGACAGGAATTAAAATAGAAGAAACTAACCGGCCATTTAGGCGGTAGATAATTAAAATACAAGAATTAAAATTGCAAGAATTTAAAGGCATAAACTAACCGTCCATTTAGGCGGTGAACAATTAAAATACAAGAATAAAAATTACAGAAATTTAAAGGCATAAACTAACCGTCCATTTAGGCGGTGAATAATAAAGTAATAATAAATGACATAAGAATTTAAAAGAAGAAAGAAATGAAGGTAGTAAGATCACAAGAGAAAATACTAAAGAAAATGAGAGAGAACAAAAGCAATTCTCAAAGAGAGAATTCTAAGGAAATAACTAAACTTTGATTCAAGAATAATAATCACACTTACAAATGCAATCAAGTGAGCTATTTATAGGCCACAAGATGCAATACAAACCACACAATTTCAATTATTCAATTAGACATAATTATATCTAATGGGCACTCACACACTTAAAGTTAAATGGATTTTAGCTATAATACACACCTAATATTAAATGGATTTTAGCTAAAATACATACCTAATAAAGCACTCATAAAGTTAAATGGATTTTAGCTATAATATCCACCTAATAGTTAAATGGATTTTAGCTAAAAAACATACCTAATAAAGCTCTCACATAAAAAATAAAAATAGATTTCTATAAATTGGTTTTTTAATCTTTATTAGGATTAAAAATAATCCTTGGGCCTTCTCCAAATAATATCTTCCATGGGTTGCTCAAATTGGGCCTTAATTCTTCATGGGCTTGAATTCTTCATGGATTTGAATTTTTCATGGGCTTGATTTCTTCATGGATTTGATGTCTTCATGGACTTTAAATCTTCATGGGCTTGATTTCTTCATGGGTTTGATTTCTTCATGGATTTGATGTCTTCATGGACTTTAAATCTTCATGGGCTTGAATTCTTCATGCCTAAAAAAAAAATAATTTAATGTTATTAATAAATTATATATTATATATATGTATTACACATGGCACACATATATATATATTAGATTATATTATATATATATATTACATGCATGCATATAATGATGTATATGTATTATATATAATTTTATATATTATTATTATTATTATTAAATTTTACTTTAAAATTTCATTTCATTCATTTTTCAATTTAAACTTGCATATAACCATAAAATATATATTAATATCTAATTTAAACCATTTTTAAGATCAAAAGAAGGGTATAATTATAACAAAATTTTTACAAAATTAACCACTAATCAATACACAATGTCAGGTACAACACAACAAAATGGTATTTCTGAAATGCGTAATCGTACTCTAATTGAAATGGTTAGGAGTATGATGAATCACTCATCTTTACCCTTATCCTTGTAGATATATGTATTAAAAACTACTATGTATTTGCTAAACAGGATTCCTAGTAAGACAGTTCCAAAAACTCCTTTTGAATTATGGACGCGTAAGAAACCTGATTTAAGTCACATAAATATTTGGGGTTGCCTAGCAGAAGTAAGGGTTTACAATCCACTTGAAAAGAAATTGGACTTTAGAACTACCAATGATTATTTCATTGGATATCCGGAAAAGTCCAAAAGGTATAGATTTTATTGTCCTAATCACAGTACTATGCTTGTTGAAGCTGAAAATGTTAGGTTCATTGAAAATGGTGAAATTAGTGGGAGTGATAGAATGCATAATGCCAGCATTCAAGAAGTCAAGGTGGAAGTTCATATGCCCAAGACTGATACAATTGTTGTTCCTTAAGTTACAATCCAACCAAATAACAGTCAAGAATAACAAACACTATATGATGAATCGACAGCAGTTGAACCACAAGCAATGGCATTAAGGAGATCTCAAAAAGACAAAAAATATGCTATTTCTAATGAATATGTGGTTTATCTACAAGAGTCTGAATCTGACTTAGGAATTGATAACGATCCAGTTTCATTTAAGCAAGTTATGGAATGTGATGATTCTACTAAATGGTTATATGCCATGAAAGAAGAGTTAAAATCTATGGATCAAAATCAAGTCTGGGATCTCATTGAATTGCCTGAAAGATATAAAAAAGTTGGATGTAAGTGGGTCTTTAAGACCAAATGTGACTCTAAAGGCAATATTGAACAACATAAAGCCAGACTTGTTGCCAAAAGTTTTACTTAGAAATGTGACATCGATTATAAAGAGACTTTCTCACCTGTCTCTAAGAAAGATTTTCTTAGAATTATCTTGATTTTACTGGCTCATTATGATTTGGAATTACATTAAATGGATGTAAAAATCATCTTTCTTAATGGAAATTTGGAGGAAGAGGTCTATATGGATCAACTTGAGGGTTTTTTAGTTAAAGGAAATGAACAAATGGTGTGTAAATTAAAGAAATCAATATACGGACTTAAGCAAGCCTCCCGCCAATGGTATCTAAAGTTTAATAATACCATTATGTCTTTTGGTTTTCAGGAAAACACCGTTGATCGGTGTATATATATGAAGGTTAGTGGGAGCAAATTTATTTTTCTAATCCTGTATATTGATGATATTCTACTTGTTGCTAACGATCTAGGTTTATTACATGAAACTAAGAAGTATCTCTCTGAGAAATTTGAAATGAAAGATATGGGAGATGCAACTTATGTGATAGGAATAGAAATATTCCGTGATAGATCACAAGGATTATTAAGGTTGTCTCAAAAAACATATATTAATAAAATTCTAGAGAGATTCAATATGAATAGTGCTCATCAGGGGTAGTTCCAATTCAAAAAGGAGATAAATTTAACCTTATGCAATGCCTGAATTGGAATGAGAGCAAATATGAAATATTCCTTATGCATCTGTAGTTATGAGTGGAATGTATGCTCAAACTTGTACTTGACTAGACATAAACTTTGTTGTTGGGGTTTTGGGCAGTTATCAAAGTAATCCAGGTCTTGATTAATAGAAAGTGATGCTCTACCCTTGTGTTTAGTTTTGATGATGAAAAACAATATCGTGTTTTATCCCCAAGTCATGAGTCAAGTTTATGGTTTTCAACAAAAATCAATTTCAAATACTTTGTTAAAATGAAAACCAAATGATTTATATTCTTATACATGGAGATGTGAATAAACATGTATTATGATAAAATCTCCTAAAATGTTTTTCGAATTAGCTTTGAAGTCGTTGGTCAACATAGAGCTAAAATTGTTCTAAGGCAAAAGACCAACTAGAAATTCAAATGAAAGGTTTTCAATATAAGTTTTTCATATTTTGAAACATGCATGAAAGGTTTTGGCTTGAAACTTAATCGTATGAAAAATCCTTTAGTTCATGCATCATGTCTTGAAATTCATTTTGATATCGTTTCAATATTTTTCTAAGTCTGGAAAACTAGCACCTTATAAGGAGACATATATGAAAATGTTTTCTTTTTAGAAAACTAACTCCCAGTAATTCAATAACTAACATTCATTAGTGATAAAATGATTTTTAACAAATTTTTCAAGAAATAAAAAGTGTATATCTTGGAGGTGGTAAAATCGCAAAATCCTAAGTTCCTACTAAAATCCAAATTCTACTTTTTTATTTTTATGGATTTTGATTTTTTTGATATTTTTATTGAATCCAAATGGGGGGTACTTTCTTATTTACATTTATGTATTAAAGTAAATGGAAGGTAAAATATAAATTAAACAAAATGAGGACTATGTATAAGGATAGTCGACTATGATTGTTCAGTCTGTCGACTATATCTTGCATCTGTCGACTATTTTTGCGGCTGTCGACTATTGTGAAAGGATAGTCGACTATGCTATTTCATCTGTCGACTTTGTTTGTTTATGAATTTCAAAATTTTCTTTGTAATTTTTGATCTGTCGACTATGTAAAAGGATCTGTCGACTATGAGATTTTTGTGTTATAAGATAGTCGACTATGCTTTTCTGTCTGTCGACTATGCCTAGTTTTATTTGATAAAATAGTTGACTAACCTATTTGATCTGTCGACTATGTGTTTCACAGAAAATTACAACAGCTAGTTTTTCAATCTCCAACAACTAGTTTCTCATTCTCCAACGGTCACAAACGGCTTCATTTCTCTTCAATCTTGTGGGAAGCTTATATATACATATCAAGGAGATCAAGAGAAGGCTAATGGACGGGAATGAATTAATTTGAGCTTATTGTTACTCTCGTTTGTATTTACAGTGATTGTGCTTCAATTTTTTCTCTCTTCAAGGCTTTGATTTTAACTTGTATTAATTCATTCAAGCCTTGTTTTTATTGTGAGAGAACTTGTAACTAAGAGTGCCAACTCTTAGCATCTTGTTTACATTTGTATCACCCTTATTTTCCTAACTTTGTGCTAGAAGACTTACTCGTTAAAGCAAGTGGCTGTAATTCCTAGCTAGGTGCTAGAGGGCTTGCTTGTATAAGCAAGAGGTTATAATTCCTAGTCTTGGACTAGAGGACCTATTTGGTTTAAGTATGGGGTTTTAGTGGATGGTTTGAAAAATCCTTAGTGAGGAGCTAAGATAGTGGATTAGGCTTGGTTAAGCCGAACCACTATAAATCCTTGTGTTTTCTTATGCTTGTGTTCTTTGATATATTTATCTTTCCAAGTATTTCTTTATTCCTCACTCGGTTCTCATATTTATCTTTGTTCATTTGTCATTTTTATAGTTTACGTTTTAAAACTCTAAAACCTCAATTTGTATCAAAAAGTTTTTATTTTAAGTCCTATCAATTAAATTTTTGAAATAACCAATTCACCCCCCCTCTTGGTGTGTGCCATAGCACCTACCCGTTCTAACAGAAAGTTGTAAAGAAGATTTTCAAATACTTGTAAGGAACTAAAGATAACACGCTCACTTACAGAAGATCCTATCATCTTGAAGTAATTAGCTATTCAAATTCAGATTTCGCCGGATGTGTTGATACTAGAAAATCAACATTCGACCACCTGTTCCTATTAACCGGAGGAGCAATCTTATGGAAAAGTGTGAAGCAGTCCGTCATCTCTGCATCCACTATGGAAGTTGAGTTTGTAGCTTGGTTTGAGACCATCGTTCATGGTTTATAGTTACGGAATTTTATTTTAGGGCTTCGGATTGTCAATAATATTGCCAAACTAGTGAAAATTTATTATGATAACTCCGTAGCATTATTCTTCTCCAAAAACAACAAGTATTCCAAGGATGCTAAGCATATGGAAATCAAATACTTGGCTGTTAAAGAAGAAGTTAAAAAATATACAGTGTCAATAGAGTATATTAGCACCAACCTTATGATAGCAGATCCTATGACAAAATGACCGTCACCCAAAATATTTAATGAACATGTTGAAAGAATTGGTATTTTGGGCATTATGTAATTTGACTCTATTAAAATTTATGCATTTGACATTTTGATTTCATGAAATCATTTGAGCTTACATCGTACACACATTTATATTTATATTAACTGTGCTTTAATTTTCTCTCTTCAAGGCTTTGATTTTAACTTGTATTATTTCATTCAAGCCTTGTATCATTTTTGAGAGACATTGTAACTAAGAGATTCATCTCTTAGATTCTCTCCAATTGTACTCTTCTTGTATTTCCTAGCTTGTGTAGTTAGAGGGCCTATTTGGTTTAAGTAGGAGGTTGTATTTTCTAGCTTGTGTAGCTAGAGGGCCTATTTGTGTAAGTATGAGGTTTTAGTAAATTGGTTTAAAATCCTTAGTGGGAGTTAAGGTAGTGGATTAGGCTTGGTTTAAGCCGAACCACTATAAATCCTTTGTGTCATTTATTCTTCTTGCTTTACATTCGTCATTTCATATGTTCTATATTTTAAATCACTAAAACCTCAAATGGGTCAAAAAGTTTTCAAATTCTATCAAGATTTTTAAATTATACCAATTCACCCCCCTCTTAGTGTGTGCAATAGCACCTCCCATTCCAATAATTGGTATCAGAGCCTTGTTCCCATTGTTTTTCATTGGTTTAACAACCTAGGGATAAAGATCCACAAATGGCACATATTTTCGGCCCATCAAAAGTTGAGGGTCAAAGTACCACTCGTCCACATTTCTTTAATGGTACTAACTTTAATTTTTGAAAAACAAAAATGCTCATCTATCTTATGCAAGATACAAGCCTTGTGCAAGTGATTAAGAAAGGGGTTACGTTAGCCAATATGAAAAATATGGAGACTTGGACAATAAAGGAAAGAAGAGATATTGAGATAAATGCAAGAGCCATGAACACTTTATTTTGTGCTCTTTGCGTCGAAGAGTTCAACCGAGTCTCAACATGCAAAACGGCCAAGGAGATTTAGGACAAATTAGAGGTCACTCATGAAGGCACCAATCAAGTCAAGGAATCAAAGGTAAATTTACTAATTCATGAGTATTGACTTTTTTCTATGAAATATTGGGAACCTATTAATGAGATGTTTACTAGGTTTAATAATATTGTCACAAATTTAGAGGCCTTAGGTAAAACATTTACAAATGGAGAAAAAGTTAGAAAAATTTTAAGAAGTTTACCTAGATCGTGGGAATCCAAAGTCACTGCCATAACAGAAGCTAAATGATTTGGTTAGATCTCTCATGACTCATAAGATCATGTTGAAGAGAGATAATGATGAGATAAATAGAGATAAGAATCTTCTGTTTAAAGTTTCACACTCATCTAGTGATGATGATGATGATGATGATGATGATGATGATGATGATGATAATTACTAGGAAATTCAAAAAGTTTCTTAGTAGAAAAATGTTGAAAGAATTGGAAAGAAGAAACCTAAGGAAGAAGAAAGATAAGCTTGAGGGGGAGAAATATAGAAATGCAGTTAAATGTTATGGATGTCAAAAGTATGGGCATATCATATTCGAATGTCCATCATTTAAGAGGTATGGAAAGAAGTTCAAGAAGAAAACATATGATTCATCCTCTAGTGGCGAATCTCAAGTGGAGGAAGTGGTCAACCTATGTCTTATGACCAACATAGAAGAGAATCCTTCCCATTCTAGTGATTTAATTTTAAGTTTTACTCTTGATGAATTGTATGATGCATTCAATGATTTAATGAATGAATTTGAAAATATCAGTATGAAAAACAATGTCTTAAAGAAGAAATTAAAATCTTTAGATAAAGAATTAAGCTTATTGAAAGAAGAAAAAGATTCTTGGAATAATGAGAAGAAAATGCTGAAAGCTCAAAATGATGAACTTCAAGAGAAACATAAATATTTAAAATTATCTCTTGAAAAAGCCGACAAAGAAAAAGAAGAATTGAAAAATGCTCTTGAGATTCAAAAAAAATATTTTCATAAAAGAAGAAAAGGGTAAGGTGGCTTTGTGAAAAGAAAACAAAATTTTGTCTCACATTCTAAAATCACTTGTCATTATTGTGGTCAATGTAGGCATTCTGTAAACAAATGCTTTATAAGAAACCATCCTACAAGATATAAACAAATATGGGTTCCAAAAGAAAATTTCAATGCTAACTATGGTGACCCCAAAGTGGTTTGGGCACCAAAAGCTTGTGGATGATTTACTTATGTAGGTTCCAAATATATCTCAAAGAAAAATATTTAAGGATGAATCAAGTATGAAAGAAAAGGGGATGAAAAAGAAATTCAACCCCAAATGATGTATTGCCAACCAAGTGTAAGAAAGATTTTATTAATTAAAATCTTGGTGGTATCCTTCTTTCCCTAAATCTCTCTCTGTTTATAAGTTTTGATGATCTTGAGTTATAAGATTGCCTCTATGATTTTGTTGAAGATCTTTATTAATAAGGGAGAATTATAGTGTTGTGATATATGCATTGATTAAGGGGGAGTTTTCACCTAAAGAAAATGAACATTTTACTCTTGCCAATGAATGTTTGCCTTTCATTGCATGCTTAAATTGATAAATGATTTCTATGAGGTTCTGGTTTTCGGTGGAGCCTCTTTTTATTTGCTCTCAGTATGTTCCAAAAATGGGGAGTATTAATCTTTTTGATTTTAACAAAAAGGGGGAGATAAAATGAATAAATTGATTTTCATACTTGTTTTGTCATCATCAAAAAGGGGGAGATTGATATTTTACTCTTGGATAATAAAATAGTGGTTTTGATAATGTCTACATGAAAATCAATCTCTAAATCTTTATGAGTAAATATTATGGATAAGTTTGTTTTTAATCAATTTATATGAATGTGAAAAACAATCTTTTAATCTCCTTGAAGCAAAGTTATGAAAATTTATATAGGAGATATGTTGAGTATGGTTGAGTGTGGTTTGTTTCAAAATATAGTTTTGATAATCTCAACTTGCTTTCAAAAGAATCAAAATGAGGATTTATTAAGTTTTCAATATTTTCAAATGGATAGTCGACTATGTGATTTAATGCTGTTGACTATGCCTAAAAATAGTCGACTATGTTATAAGGATAGTCAACTATGCATAAGGATAGTCGACTATGCTGATTTGATCTGTCGACTATTTAAGGCATCTGTCGACTATTTTTGGATTTGTCAACTATCATATAAGGATAGTCGACTATGGCTTTTCATCTGTCGACTATTTTTGTTCTTAGAATTTAAAATTCTCTTCATATTTTTACATCTGTCGACTATGTTTATGTATCTGTCGACTATGAGATTTTTGTGTTAAAAATAGTCGACTATCATTTTCTGTCTGTCGACTATGCTTAGCTTTATTTGATGAAATAGTCGACTATGCATTTTCTTCTGTCGACTATATCTTTTGCAGAAAATTTTCAACGGCTAGTTTTTCAAACTCCAACGGTCACAAACGGCTACATTTCTCTTCAATCTCTTCGGAAGCTTATAAATACAAGTCATGGATGATCAAGAGAAGACTGATGGAAGGAAAGGAAATTATTTGAGCTTACATCGTACACACATTTGTATTTATATTAACTGTACTTTAATTTTCTCTTTTCAAGGCTTTGATTTTAACTTGTATTATTTCATTCAAGCCTTGTATTATTTTTGAGAGACATTGTAACTAAAAGATTCATCTCTTAGATTCTTTCCAATTGTACTCTTCTTGTATTTCCTAGCTTGTGTAGCTAGAGGGGCTACTTGGTTTAAGTAGGAGGTTATATTTTCTATCTTGTGTAACTAGAGGGCCTACTTGTGTAAGTAGGAGGTTTTAGTGAATTGATTTAAAATCTTTAGTGGGAGCTAAGATAGTGGATTAGGCTTGGTTTAAGCCGAACCACTATAAATCCTTTGTGTCATTTATTCTTCTTGCTTTACATTCGTCATTTCATATGCTCTATATTTTAAATCAATAAAACCTCAATTGGGTCAAAAAGTTTTCAAGTTCTATCAAGATTTTTAAATTATACCAATTCACCCCCCTTCTTGGTGTGTGCCATAGCACCTCCCGTTCCAACAATATGTTTCTGATATTTTTGTTTTTCTATTTGTATACATAACTGTTTAGAATAAAGTTGACAGGAATAATTAAAGTTGGACCATTATGATCATCTTCATTAAATGTCATACTAAGTTGGAAGTTAGTGTTGTGGTACATGGAAGGGATTAAGTAAAAAAGAATTGACTAACAACTGCCATAATCTGCATTAATATTTTAACTTAATAATAACATTATGGTAACCAAAATAAAGAGAATTAAAATATGATTGTTTATGCACATTATGTTCTTTCTTATTAAATCATAAAGGTAATGTCATATGAGCTAAGTGAGAGAATGTAAGAATTATCTTGTGTTTCACATGATAATTAATGTAAATATCTTAATAGATATTATAGTATTTATCTGATGAGATAATCAAGTTCATTATTAAATATAATTGCATTAATTTGATAAGATAAATCAATGGATTTAATAAGATAATGATTACTTAATTCTATTTGATTTAGAAGATGTTAAGGATAACTCATATAAGTTTTGATGAGAGACTACTTCTATTATTATAAATAAGGATTTGGTCCTCTCCCTACCCAACACATTAAAAAGCAATTATAATTATATTATTCCATCATTACGGTTAAGGTAAAGGGGGAGAAATTAGATTTTGGTATTTTGTCTTCAGCTAGTATTTCTCATTACGATATAGTCTCTTATGGATTCAGGTACATATTTAATTATAGTTTTATGTGATTTATATGAATTTTACGATTATGAGCATAATGGTTAATTGTGTGTTATGTATATCATACAATATTATTGTAACTTACATGATTGCGGTGGGTCGGCCGCCATGGTGGACCCACCTTGGCAATGGCAATGGGTTGGCTGCCATCGCCAACCTATCTCGCGGCCTTCACATAGAGAGAGGGAGAGAGAGAATGTGTGTGTGGTGGGTCAACCATGGCGGCCACATGTGTGTGTATATATGTATGTGTTTGTGTGTGTATATGGCGCGGGAAAGAAAGAGAGAGGCGAGGCAATGGCTGGCGGTCAGGGGTGGTTGAAGGAGAGAGTGGGCTGTGGACTGAAGGGGTAAAATATAAATTTTAAAATTAGTAAAGAATTTGGTGAGGTGTAGGCTATAAAGAGTAAATTTGTGAGCTATAAATAGATACCTTATCTCTAACATCCTAAGCTCAAGCATTTACTTTCTTGCATTCTCACTCTTTATCTTAGTCATTTGTAAGCTTAAGTATCATAATATTAGTCATCATTATTTTTTACTTTTGTAGAAAATCTAATTTATCTATAAGAAAGTTCATGATACGTCAGGTCCCTACAAATTAAATTGGTGATTAGGAAGGAAACAAACGTCATCAATATATTTTTATAATTTATAAAATTAATTGATAAAAAATAAATGAGAAATCTCTTTAATTATGTCTGTATTTGTATTATTTTTCATTTAAAGATAACAAGAACCAGATTTGGTTTGTAAGGCTATATCTAGTAGCGCCATCTTCAGCTCGCCAAAGCTACTTTTGGCAAAAATGTTTTAGTAATTGAGCTGCAGTAGAGTTCACTATCGTTATTTTTCCCCACTAAATTTTTTACAATCTTGAAATGCCTTGTTAATATTGGTGATTGAATTATTCTTACTATCTCCTTTTCACCTTTCAATTGCTCAAAACGGGAAGAGAAAACCAAATGCGAAAAATGTGAAGATGAGTTAAAAGGCAGCAACAAATTTGACGATGACGGCCACGAACAACAGCAACAACGAGTAGTAACGGCAGCAGTAGATTTGACGGAACAACAACAACAACAAGAAGTAGCAACAATGTCTTCTTCAGTGTCTTCGTGGTGGTTTGTGATTAATTTTGTATATTTTATATTTTTTATTATATGATTGATATTGTATATTGTTTATTGTTGGGAAAATCTCTACAAAACAATAGATTAGCACTCAATTGAAATCAAACCAAAACAGCCGAATGTAAGAACAAATAAAGGCAGAAAAATAAACTCCATGTTAATCAGATCTGAAATTGATCAAGGCTCAGATTTTGGGATGTCTAGAACACCACTTAGGTAACTCCAAGGAATAGGGACACCAAGCCACACGAAAGCACACAAAAGCCAAGCACCGAAACCCCAAATCAGACCCTGAACCGTCTCGACCAAAACGCAAACTTTCTTACCCAAACCACACAAGTTATGCTCACAGCAAGATCCACCAAGGAACAAAGAGCAATTACGAAGATATGGTACGAAGAGCAATGACTGAAAAACTTACCTCTAAGGGAGACCATCGGAATGGATTAATAGAGGACACCCACGGATCGTCCAAGTAATCCACAAGGAAAGACGCGAACATCAGCAAGGAAAGACGCTGACATCAGCAAGGAAAGACGGATCAGACCGAGAGGGAAATGGGGACAAATCGGATTGGCCATATAAGGAAACACTAGAGAAGCACTCGTCGATGGGTGTTAAGGCACACAAAGAAGGAGTTGGGCTTAGGCTCAGTGGGCCTCTTTCATCCTTCAGCAAATGGGCTAAAACCTACTTCATCTCAAAAGGGTTGATAAAGGGCTTATGGCCCGACTTCACATTTGGGCTGCCAGTAAATGGTGTTCATGATGGACTTAACTTCAATCATGAGCTAAGGCCTATGAAGGATATTCGAAATATCTCATCATAGTTTTGGATCTCATTAGGAAACACAAAATCCAACAGTTTATTTGGTTATTGAGTTTTCTATTTGATTATTAATTTTGTATATGTGTATTTAATTATTAATTATGTGTATCTCATTAATTTGTATATTTAATTATTTATTTTGTATATGTATATATTTAATTATTTTATATATTAAATGTTAAAAAATAATAATTAAGGTGCTAGATTTGATTACATATAACAGAACAATTTTAATCAATGCCCAAGAGATTTGGGTATGAAAACTGGAAACTGTAAATCAATTTTGTTTATTAAATTGTATTTTGTTAAATAATTGTTTTTAACAAGATTAGTAAATTGATTTTAAAATATATTAAATATTATTAATATTTAATATTGTAATATTTGTTATTAAATCATAAAATAAATAATAAAATTTTATAGTAGTTAAAAATATATGTAAGGTAAAATAAATAAAATTAAAATTTATTGATAAAGAAATGAAATAGATAATTAAATAGAAAGTTTTGTTAGAATAGAAATAATTTTTAAGATAAAATTAAAATAAAAAATAAATTATTTATAATATAATAAGGAGTGAAATAAGGAAGATTGAGAGACGATCGTCTAGGCTACAATCGGACCGGTTTATTTCAATCATGACCTTCGCCGATTCAAACAGTGAACCGCGAAATTTACAAAATAGGGAATTAATTGCCAGAAAACCCTTGTCTTTCTCCACTAACTCTCAACATCGGCCTACCACTGTATCACCAAAAACCCACATTCTTGCTCTACGAAATCAAGGAAGATGCCGTCCGAAGACTCTAGGCCGGTGAAGAAAGAGGAGGTCGAGGACAAAAAGGATGGCTCTGTTCTTCAAAATGCCAAGAAGAAAGCCAGCAATGTCGGCGCCAAATCTCGGTCCCCGAAGCTAGCCAAACCGAAGAAAGAAGAATCTGACGAGGAAGAGGAGTTTCAGAAACCCGCCTCCAAGAGGGCCTCCAACAACACCGATAAGGTTTCTGATTCTTACATGCTACTTTGAATTTTTTTATTATTGATTTATGTAGCCTTCTATTGGCTTCTATGTTTTTGAAAATGTTGCAGAAAAAGAGTGGTAAGGTAAAGGAGGAAGAAAAGAAAAAGGGGGCCAAAGAAGCTGAGCAGAATGGTAGGAAAAGGGAGAGGAAGGTTTATGATTTGCCTGGTCAGAAGAGAGACCCTCCTGAGGAAGTATGTTATCTTGCTTCTTCATATATGTATATGTATATATGTATATATATATGTATATATATATTTTGGCTTTTTGGTTGCTATATTCATTTGGTTCAAAAGATTTCCCCCCTAATTCCGTGAGCTTTATTTTTTTCCTTATGCTCGAGTTGCAATTGGATTTTCAGAGAGACCCGCTGAGGATTTTCTACGAAAGTTTGTACGAGCAAGTGCCTGGAAGTGAAATGGCAGCTTTCTGGTAAGTAATTATTGTTATTCCCCAACTTACTAGTAATCTTCTTGAAGTACAAACTTAGATTCCTACTAAGCCATCACCTCAGGAAATTTTAATTATAGTGAATAGGCTATAAAACTAGGGTAACATATAATGTGTACCATGGATATGAATTTACAATGGCCAAGTTTCGGTCAACTGAGCTTAAGATCATTTTCAAAATATACAAAAAGGTGAACAATATATATCCAACCTCTTAAATTCAAAATTTAAACGTTCTCACATTGAATATAATCAAGAAATAATGTTCTTATTCAGAGAGGTGACCATACAAAGGTCTATCAGGAAAAAAAGAACTTATGTAGGTGGAATCACATGGTGTTGGATTATAATGTCTGTGACTTGCACCCCCTCAATCAGCTGCTTGCACTATATGGTTGAGTATACTAGTCTTCCATGTGTAGCACTGCTGTATCTTACATTCTCATGCCAAGGTGCCTGCACCTGCTCACTGGGAGGTTCATACTCCATTGCCCTTCTTTGCTGTCTACCATGTTACAACTCTAAACTAGGATGCTTGTACTCCGTCATCAGGGATGCCTGCACTCTATTATTTGAGTGCCTTTGTCCAGTGGTGGAGCATGTAAGGGGCATGGCCCCCCAAACTTTCAAGCACCGATATTTCTTCTCCTTGCTCCCTTCCCCAGAGAGAGATAGAGAGAGAGGGGAGGGAGGGAGTATCTGCAGGAGGGAAAATCTTCTGGCATCTCATGGTCTCTGTGTTCAAGAGCTTGGATTGGTTGAATCTGGGCCATGTTTGGAATGAGGGGAATTATTGGATCACCTCCTTGTTAGCATGGGTTCGCATCATTCTGGATTCTGGTCGTGAGGGGAGCCAACAGGATTTTCCTCCATAAGTATCAGTTATTGCATGGGGAGGAGACAATTCCTGAGTTGCGTGGTGTCCTGTACTTCTGTTCCTTTTGTTGCTTTCTGGTTTCTATTTTGTCCTTGTTGTGTTTCTACATTTCTTTCAATCTATTAAAAAGTAAAAGAAAATATTCCAGTATAGAATGGAAAGCCACTTTTCCAGCAGCAGTTTCCAAGGCTAGAACTAATTGTTATTTTTGGTGAGTGGAGGAGGCCGGGAGCGAACTTTAGTTTTATTTTATTTTTGAGATTTTTTCTGCAAAGAAATGGTGACCATTAGCTTCTCTAAAGGTTTTATAAAGTTTATTCTTGCAAGATTGCTAAAAGAATCAAGCGACTAAGTGAGTTGGATTATATGTTTAATTAATGTCATAGGACTCATAACTTATTTAATACAAATATTTTTGTTATAATTAAAATTCTTAATTTTTAATTAATATTTATTTCTTATGCACCAAGTAAGTGTATCATATTAATTGCAAATTTAATATCTTGATATACAAGTACTATATAATATTAAATTTTTTGAAGTGATGTATCCAAAATGATATCTGGTATTGTCTGCTACCAGTACCATACCATATCAATTACAAATAAGGTACCTTGTCCAATACAGTATTAACAACTATGTTTTGACCCCCCAAAAGTAGATCTCACCCTCCACCACTTCCTTTGTCTAGCCTTCACCTCTATATAGAGATGCTTGTGCCCTTTGCCTAGATGACAATGCTCTAGTGTTCAAGGGAACTAGGATATTTCTTCCACTCAAGCATATTTGGCGTGATTTCTACCACCAACTAAATTTGGAGTAAAAGTTGTCTTGTTGTCGATGCATGCCTTTCCACTTTTGTCTCTTTGCTCAACACTTTGCTATGAACACTCAATAATTGTTACATTTTTTATAGTCAGCATTTATTATGCTCAGCATCACTCCTATACATCATTTTTGCATACCCTTAAGACAATTGTGTATGGGTTTTATGAACTAATGGTGACCACCATTTATGAAGTTTTAATTCTCCCGTGGTAACCTATTACTCTCTGTGTTCTTGATATTTTCATAACATTTGAGAGTAGCGACAATCTCATCTAATCTAATTCTAGAGTATCTTCCATACAATAGTATAGTCCTCAAATGCTCTTATGATGAAGGTAGCAAATTCAACAAGAGAATTGCATTAACTTTCTTCCCATTTTTGGCACCTATTGCATCCAATTTAGTCACTATTTTGGTGAACTCATCTTGTTCACGAAGTTTGTTTCTGTCACTACTAGTGACAATGGCTATCTCACTGACTTAGGATTAATCGGTGGATAGCAGTAGAAAAGTTGGGAAGAAAGGAAGGAAGAAGGGATAGAGAGAAGTAGGGAGATAGCAAAAGAGAGAGAGAGATGTTGATTGTCAATAATATTCTCATTAAAGGACCCAGAGGGTTTAGGAGGGGCATATATACCCTCTAGCATGGATGCTGCCATAGCAGATTCCTTCTTGTAAGCGGTTATAACAACTGGTTTGTCCTATTCTAGCCCTTACACGTGGGCCCTCCTAGAATATTCTCCTAGTAATAAACTATTATATTTGGAATTTAAAGCAACAACCATAATAGGCAATAACAGAAATAAAGCAAACGATTACAACATTTAAGAAAAAGAAATAATAGAAGGTAAGTCGTCGTGTGTGACAATTCCCTCCCCCTTAAACCATTTCTTGTCCTCAAGAAGTGCTAAGGAGGCTGGCAGCCATGGGGAACTGTTTGAGAAGACTTGGTAGGTACTCCCAAGTGCTGCTTTCCTGATCTCTGTGTTGCCACTTCACCAGCACTTGGATGAGGGGTATCCTTTGGCGGTAGATAACCCTTTTGTCCATAATGGCTTCCGACTTCTTCAAAGTCTCCTTCTCTTTGGGATTGATGGGCAGTGCTAGGTTAACCGGCTCAGCTCCAACTGACTTTTTCAATAAGGAGACATGGAAGACTGGATGAATCTAGGATTCCTGAGGGAGTTGTAGACAGTAGGCCACCTTCCCTACCCGGCCCACTATGGGATATGGGCCAAAATATTTGGGATTGAGTTTGGACATTGGTCCTTGGGAGAGGGCTTTCAGTTGGGGGTACTTCAACTGTAGATACACCTTCTCCCCAACTTCCAAATCCCTCTCACTCCTCTTCTTGTTAGTATATTACTTCATCCTATTTTGGGCTGAAGCCAATTCCTGCTTAAATTGTTGTAGAATCATCCTCCTTTGCTGCATATACTCCTCAACAGTTGTCGCTATGACCTGCCTCTCTAAGGCTGGTAGGATGGGAGGTTTGTAACCGTAGTTGGCCTCGAAAGGTGACATTTTTGGGGATGTGTGGTGGTTAGAGTTATACCACCATTGGGCCAATGCCAACCATCGGTGCCAGCTCTTGGGTTGTAGAATGCACACACACCTCAAGTAGGTCTCCAAGCTTTGATTGACTCTTTTCGTTTGCCCGTCCAATTATGGATGATAGGATGTCGACATATTAAGTTTGGTCCCTGTAGACTTCATTAACTCTTGCTATAATACACTCATGAAGATCTTATCACGATTTGAAATAATAGTGCTCGGGACCCCATGCAATGCTACTACCCGATCCATAAATGCCCTTGCCACTTCTTGGGTTGTGTAAGGGTGAGACAGCCCTATGAAATGGGCAAATTTGGTTAGTCTGTCCACTACAAACAAAATACTATTCTTCCCTTCAAACTTGGGCAACCCCTCGATGAAGTCCATTGAAACGCTGGTCTAGGCTTGGTTAGGTATAGGAAGGGGTTGAAGGAGACCAGGGTAGGTCACATTTTCATGTTTACATCTCTTACATGTGTCGCAGGTTAGGACAAATTTCTTGGCATTAGCCTTTAGCTTGGGCCATTGGAACAACTTCCTTACCCTAAGGTAAGTATTTTGAACTCCCGAATGCTCTCCCAAAGGAGATTCATGCAAGGACTGCATAATCTTCCTCTTGAGGTTCCTGTTGCTACCAATGACAATCCTCCCATTAAATCTTATCAGCCCTTCACGTAAAGTGTAACCCTCAACCTCCTTAGACCCCGTTGCCAATCTTTCCAATATCTTTTTCACCTGTTCATTTGCCTCATAGCTGTCCATAACTTCTTGGCACCATTCTAGTATAACGGTGGTGATTGCGGCTATGCTTCCCTCCTCTTGGCACCTCAAAAGGGCATCAGCGACTACATTTTCTTTGCCTTTCCTATACTGAATTATGTAGTCTAACCCCATTAGTTTTGCCATCCCTTTTTTCTGAAGTTGTGTTTTCAATTTTTGTTACAACAGATACTTTAAACTTTCATGATCTATTTTGATTATAAACCTCCCACTTTCTAAGTAATGGTGCCATTTTTCTACAGCCATAAGTACTGCTAGGAACTCTTTCTTGTAAATGCTTAATCCCAAATGCCGTGGGCTTAATGCCTGGCTTAGAAATGCCAATGGTCTCCCTCCTTGTAACAGCACAGCCCCGATGCCCCCCCCCCCTACCTGCGCAGGCATCTGTCTCCAGCACAAAGGGTTTAACAAAGTCCGATAGTCCCAAAATAGGTACTCTACGCATCTCCACCTTCAGCCTTTCAAAGGCTTTTTCAGCCTCCTGTCCCCAACTGAAATTGCCTTTCTTTAGCAAGTTGGCTAGAGGTTTACTAACCACTCCATAACCTCTCACAAATCTGCGATAGTACCCGGTAAGGACAAGGAACCCCTGTAGAGCTCTCACTGTTGTGGGTTTTGGCCAAGTTAACATAGCTTCCCCCTTTTTGGGATCAGTCCTAACACCTTCTCTTGATATCAAATGGCCCAAATACTCAACTTGATCTTGACCAAAGGAACACTTAGACCTTTTGATGAAGAGCTAGTTAGATCGAAGGACTTCTAGGGTGGTTTTTAGGTGTTGTAGATGCTGGTTCAGAGATGGGCTGTAGACAAGGATATCATCGAAAAATACAAGTATGAATTTCTTTCAGTAGGGTTCAAAGATTTGGTTCATTAAGGTTTGAAAGGTGGCTGGTGTATTGGTGAGCCCAAATGGCATCACCAAGAACTCAAAATGTCCATGATGGGTTCTAAAGGTTGTTTTATGGACATCATCAGGGTTCATTTTTATTTGGTGGTATCCTAAATGAAGGTCTAGCTTTGAAATTTTATTGGCATTGTGCAACTCGTTGATTAGGTCTTTTACCAAGGGGGGTACTTGTCTTTGATTGATGCGGTCACCAATCAAGACTCGGCCCAAGGCTGACCCAACTAAACCGGAATAGTATCACCAAAATAGTAGTGCCATAATGTTATTTTAATACTTCTTAAGTTTTAGAATTCTACTTGATTTAGGATTCTATTTTATATTTCTACTTGATTTATGATTCTATTTCATGTTTCTACTTGATTTAGGATTCTACTTCATGTTTGATTAGAATTTTATTTTTATTAGGATTCTAGTTGACTTTTATTTAGGATTTATTTCTATTAGAATTCTAGTTGGATTTTGTTTTCCAAATATTAGATGGATTTGGATTAGCCAAACACTATAAATATACCTAGGATCTAGAGATTGTAATCAAGTTTTTCTCAATCAAATTTCAGCAACCTATTTGGGTTTTCTTAGCAAAACAGTCTTGTTTTTGCGTCTTCTTGAAAGCCAAGCTTCGGCCATTGAAGTTTGCTCTTTCAAGGGTTTATTTTGTGTGTTTTCTTCACACTCGCGCTACACGCTACGTCAGGTGGTATCAGAGCCGTTAATCAACCAATCAGATGGCCAATCTTGAAGGTAACGGTAGCAACCAGCCTCGTGACGATGATCAGGGGTTGTCCGCAGTTTGGAGAGCAATCGAAGAACAGCGGGAAGTAACTCGTACTATCCAGCAGCGATTGGAGCAACATAGCAACCAATTGGGCACCTTATTACGAGTTGATAATGACAGGAACCTGAATAATGGGGTGAATCAAACCGGAGCGGGAAGACCACCCATTAATCATGTCCTTGTTAATCCTAGAAGACCAGTGATTCAAGATAGCGATGAAGAGAATGATTTTGGTTGAGTAATAGCTAACCCTAGTGGTAGAGGGGTTAGGAGGAATGCGCATCAGTACAACCATTGGGGCAACGATGAGTATAAACTAAAAGTTGATATTCCTACCTTTAGTGGAGATCTTGATATTGAGGGGTTCTTGGATTGGATCACTGAGGTTGACCGATTTTTTCGAATATATGGAGATCCCAAATGAACGACAAGTAAAGTTAGTGGCTTACAGGTTGAAAGGCGGTGCATCTGTTTGGTGAGAGCGATTAAGAGAAGCGAGATTGAGGGAAGGCCGACTGCCAGTTAAGACATGGAGACGAATGAAGCAACTGTTAAGAGGTAGGTTTTTGCCCCCTGACTATGAACAATATATGTTTGAAGCTTATCAAAGATGTACACAGGGAATGAAGAGTGTGAATGAATATACCTCTGAGTTTCTGCGATTGGCGGAGAGAAACCAATTATCAGAAAGTGACAATCAACAAGCAGCTCGTTACTTGAATGGATTGAACCCTGCTATTCGTGATAAAATTGGGGTTCAGATGGTTTTGAGTGTGCAAGAAGCAAGGAACTTAGCTTTAAAGGCTGAGTTAATGTTGAGGGAGAGATCTCGTAATGACAACTATCGTCGGTATAGTGGGAATAAAAATAAACAACCAGCTTTTGATAAAGGTAAGTCGGATCAAGGAGCGCAACCCTCCAATCCACCCCATACAGTCAACCCTAATAAGGCTACAACGGGGGGAAATATTCGAGGTACTACTTCTAATCTTCCAAAATCCCCTAATCCTCATGCAAAGCCTATTCTTTTAAAATGTTTCAAGTGCAATGAGGTTGGGCATCGATCTAGTGATTGTCCAAGGAGGAAAACAGTTAACATTGTAGAAAAGGAAGAGGAAGATGTTGCTGAAGAGGAAGTATATTGCGGGCTTGATGGGGAGGATGACGAAGAAGATTATGGACATGGGCAATATACCTGTGTAGTGAGGAAGTTAATGCTATCTCAAAAGAATGAAGATACTACTCAACGGCATAAGCTTTTTCGCACGAGGTGTACGGTGAAAGGAAAAATCTTTGAGTTGATTATTGATAGTGGAAGTCAGGAGAACATTATAGAAAGAGACGTGGTGGCAAAGATGCAGTTAACTCCTGAAAAACATTCAAGCCCTTACATGATTGGATGGATCAAAGAAGTTGGTGGCATACATGTGGATGAACGTTGCAGGGTGCCTTTCTCTATTGGTAAGTACTTCGACGAAGTCTATTGTGATATTGTTGATATGGATGCTTGCCATATTTTATTTGGGAGGCCTTGGCAATTTGATGTGGATGCTACGCACTCGGGTAGGAAGAACACATATCAGCTTGAGAAAGAAGGTGTGCGTTATACTTTGTTACCCATAGTGGAAAAGAATCAAACCAAAGCTTCTAAAGTGGAGCTTGATTTCGAAGATTATGTTGTCCCAGCAACCTTAATGTTTGCAAACTCAGGTCTGATTTATGTTGCTAACATGATAGAAACTCCAAGGTTATTGACTCATACTGGGGTATTTTCCAGTCCCGATGGCTCAAGCATTGCTTCGCACCCCAATGATGGTGGTGTTTCCTCTGATCGACTTGCTACTGTAAAGGAGATGGAGGTCATGGTAGCAAATCCTTCTATAGTTTATTCAAGATCTGGCATGGTTGAATCGAAGGCAATAAGATCTACTAGATTAGAGAAGCGCTCAAGATGGAAGGTTTAACGTCCTCAATCTAACAGCAATAATGCAATGGAGGCAGAAGGCAACAAACATGGCGATGATTGGACCCATGCCAATGCTGATATGGCTAAGAAGGGGAGGAATGTCTTTGCTCATGTTCCCTTACCAGAAAAGTTCAAGCGGTTCAGGAAGATGTCAAGCAAAAGTTGCACAAATAAGAAATATAAGGCGACAACTGACAAGCATAGGAAGCACAAGGTATTTGAGGTTGGAGATGAAGTCATGATATTCTTGAAGAAGGAACAAATTCCAACAGGAAAGCAGAACAAGTTCAAGCCAAAGAAGTATGGTCCTTAAAAGATTCCAAAGAAGACCAATGACAATGCTTATGTTGTGGATTTGCCTAATCATATGGGTATTTCTAAACATTCAAAGTGGCTAATCTCTCTTCGTACTTATCAGATGTGGATTTGTCCAAACATGATCAAAATTCGAGGTCGAATTTTTTTTCAAGTGAAGGTGAATGATGCGGTCACCAATCAAGACTCGGCCCAAGGCTGACCCAACTAAACTGGAATAGTATCACCAAAATAGTAGTGCCATAATGTTATTTTAATACTTATTAAGTTTTAGAATTCTACTTGATTTAGGATTCTATTTTATATTTCCACTTGATTTAGGATTCTATTTCATGTTTCTACTTGATTTAGGATTCTACTTCATGTTTGATTAGAATTTTATTTTTATTAGGATTCTAGTTGACTTTTATTTAGGATTTATTTCTATTAGAATTCTAGTTGGATTTTGTTTTCCAAATATTAGATGGATTTGGATTAGCCAAACACTATAAATATACCTAGGATCTAGAGATTGTAATCAAGTTTTTCTCAATCAAATTTCAGCAACCTATTTGGGTTTTCTTAGCAAAACAGTCTTGTTTTTGCGTCTTCTTGAAAGCCAAGCTTCGGCCATTGAAGTTTGCTCTTTCAAGGGTTTATTTTGTGTGTTTTCTTCACACTCGCGCTACACGCTGCGTCATTGATGGTTAAGGCATTTAATTGGCTGTAATCTACACAAAAACGCCAAGATCCATATTTCTTTTTTACAAGAAGGATTGGTGAAGCAAATGGGCTCTGGCTAGGTCTTATGAAGGATTGCTTTAGCATCTCCTTCACCATTTTCTCAATTTTTGTTTTCTGGGTTGGAGAATATTGGTAAGATCTGATGTTGACTAGTTCAGTATTGGGTTTGAGGTTAGTTGAATGGTCCAAGGTTCGGGTTGGGGGTAGAGTAACAAGTTCGGTAAATAGGTCCTTAAAACACTTCCAGCAATTCATCAATAAGGGTTTGAGGGTTTACCTGGTCAAGCTCACATCGCCGGTTGATGACCGTTAGGTGCAATTCTCCATATAGCTTCTGCTCGGCCCCTTCTTCTACTGCCATAATGGAGAACAATTGGGTCAGCTGGCTCCACTTGTTTTTGAACACTCGGTGGAGCCTCTTCCCTGTTATCATCCCGTAGGCCCCAAACTCTCTTCCTCTTGTGAGAGTCATTCTCTTTCCCCCCTTGTCAAAGGATACCTCCATCCTATTGACATCAAAACTTATGGAGCTTACTCCTTTCATCCAGTTAACCCCTAATATCACATCGCAACCCCCTAATTGCAACAGCCTCAAGTCTGTTTCAAACTTCTCCCCTTGCATCTCCCTATTAAACCACGGGCACACTAACTCACTTATCACCTTATTCCTATTAGCCACTGTCACACTTAGGGGTTGAGTTTCCTAAGGGAACACCTCAGTCTTCTAGTAGACCCTTCATCCAGAAAACTATGTGTGCTTCCACTATCAATTAGGATCAACAAACTGTCATCCTTTACCTTCCCTTCTACTTTAATTATCTTATTATTGGTTACCCCATTCAATGCATGCAGCGAAATTTCACCCTTATCCCCTTCTCCGAACTCCTCATCCTCTTCCCTTTCGTCTTCTTCTTCTAATCTCTCCCTCGAGTCTCCCTCTAGCAACAACTTCCATCTACATTGATGCTCGGGATAGTACTTATCCCCTCATCTAAAACATAATCCAGGTTGCTTCCTCAGTTCATTGTATTTTCCCCCAGAACCAGGCCCCCCTAGATTCCTAACACCCTGGTTGCCTCTACCCCAATCACAGTTGTGTCCTTTTTCTCCTTGATGAGACACGCCCCCGGTTACAGTCTGGTGTTGTTGCCTCATCAAGGCCTCCACCACCATCTCTTGTAAATGTGCACTTTTTGCTGCTTGCTCCACTGTCTGCAGCCTAATCATCTTCACCATAGGCCTTAAGTCTTCGCTGAGCTTGCTCAAGAAACTAGACACAAAATAAGCTTCCAAGAGGTGGGGGTCGTTGTTGATCATCAGTGATCTTAGCTCCTCGAACCTCCTCAGGTAGGTATTCACCTCTCCCACCTGTTTCAATTTATTGAATTCCTCAATAACGTCTGGCATGCTTCTCTCCCCAAACCTCTCATATAGCTTATTAGGAAACTCCCTCTAGTAGGATTATCCCTGACCCTTGTCCACCCCTCGTACCAAGCGTCTACCAGGTCATCAAAGTAGGTTGAATCCAGGGCAACCCTTCTTCCCTCAGGTACATTGTACCAATCGAACATTCGCTTTCATTTCCTCACCCACCACTGGGGATTATTCCCATCAAACATCGAAATCTCTAGCTGAGGGTTTGGGAACCCTGGTGGCTGTGGACGATTCAGTCCTTCTTGTCCACCTTCCATCATATTCCTCATATCTTCCTCCAGTTCAATCCTAACTCCATCATTTCCCACTACTCTATCTCGCCTATCGTCTGGTATTAATGGTTCTGTTCTATCTCTGGGAGGGAACTCAGGGGCCAACCTTATCGCATTTTGGTGAGTGAACATAACCATAAATTGCTGGAGTTGGGCTCCCAGCTCTATTCTCATTTGCCCATTATCCTCTCGCATTTGAGACAGAGCTCCATCGAACCTTCTTTCCAGTTCCCCTACTGAATTCTTTATCCTGCGATCCAATGCTAAGATTGCGTCATGATTGTGTTCCCCACCTTGCTCTAATTGATCCACGCGATTCTGGAAGTCTGTCACTATCGAGCTGAGCTGCTGCAGCTGCGACTCAAAACTCTTCATGCGGGTACCTTCTACCATGGGAGAATGCTCTACTAACTCCAGCCAAGACTGTAGCTCTGATACCAAATTGTCACTGCTAGTGACAATGGCTATTTCACTGACTTAGGATTAATCAGTGGATAGCAGTAGAAAGGCTAGGAAGAAAGGAAGGAAGAAGGGACAAAGAGAAGTAGGGAGATGGCAAAAGAGAGAGAGAGATGTTGATTGTCAATAATATTCTTGTTAAAGGACCCGAAGGGTCTAGGAGGGGTATATATACCCTCTAGCATGGACGCTGCCATAGCCGATTCCTTCTTGTAAGGGGTTATAACAACCGGTTTGTCCTATTCTAGCCCTTACACGTGGGCCCTCCTAGAATATTCTCCTAATAACAAACTATTACAGCTGGAATTTAAAGCAACAACCATAATAGGCAATAACAGAAATAAAACAAACGATTATAGCATTTAAGAAAAAGAAATAACAGAGGGTAAGTCGCCGTGTGTGACGGTTTCTTCTGTCATCTGAGGTGTATATAACTTTTTCTTTAAGGGTAGATGGTTCATCACTGACTTGGATTTATATCTGCTTTCCAACTTGGATCAAAGTACCACTGGGGTAAGCTTCATATGTGTTTCACTTAGGAAAGTGGAATATTTTACTCTAAAACATGGTATCAAATATGATCTAGAGGGAGGACTTCCAATCTCCAAAGCTTTGTTTTTCCATGTTCCTCGATGGATTCTGATCTATAAACCAGTGAAGAAGTTGGGTAGTAAACTATGTAGCCTCCAAATTATGTACATAAATTAGTCACAGGTAATGGAAACTATCAAGCAGATAATCATGATAAATTTGAAACAGTAGTTTTCATGGGTTTTGGAATTGGTTGCATTCAGATATGATGGTGGTTTTGCATTGCTGATTTATCCCTCAAATGCTTTCTTGGAGGGATTGAATCAATATCCAAGGGATAGCCAAATACATTTTTACTCTATTTAGTAAGAATGATACTTTCCTTAGTATTTACCAATAATGCAACATTTGCTTCATATAACCAACTAGAGAAGGCTACAATCTGTGCGAACTGTTAGATTGTTCATTACGGTTAATTTTTTTCACAACCAATATTTTTATGCCCTCCATTTTCTTTTAGATGTTTCTTTTCATTAGAAAGATTTGTTATGAACCATGATCTTTGTCTGGTTAAAATATTGTGAATTTTTAGTCTTCATCACAATTTTGGTGAGTTTTACATTCGTTTCTTGTCACTTAGCATATATGATTGTGCCAATGTACTCCCGTTCTCTATTGTGTGTTTTTAGCTTTTATGTATTGGAGTGTCTACTTGACTCCAGCTTAAACTAATAATTTGTTGAGGTGACTGTCAAGATTGACTAGATGACTTGCATAGATGTTTCTTTGCATGGTCATTTCAGGTGGGCATGCATTTATGTGATTTGTGCTTTACAGGTCAGTGAGTGAATATGTGTTAACCTTACAACAGACTGCATGTCATACAATTTTAATGGTACTTGTTTGGAGAGGTAAATCTAATGCTATGTATTTTATAGCTGAAGTAACAAAAAGCCCTGGCCAATTCCTCAGTTCAATGCCGCCTTAACTGCTGTCCTAGCAAGTAGTCAAGGAGGATCATCTAATTGACAATGTTTCCACCCCTAGACAACCAAATGACTTGGCCTATTGCTACTATTAAGTTGGAAGGTTCATTCCAATTTAATGCAACGATTAATCCTATATATGTTTACACAACTGAGATGAGGTACCCTCCTTGGGGCACACACCTTCGCACTGATATCATAATTTTTTTTTTGATGGACTTTTTAAAATGTAACCAGAAAAAAATTTAAAGAAACTTGAGAGAAAACAGTAAAACCCCCCATTTATCTAACATATAAACCTAACATTAAAGCAACACCTCTCAAGTCTGAATAGCTATTCAACATAAAACCCTAAACCCTAAAGTGAGAAAGGAAAAAGAATTAAAAGTTCCAATAGTAGTTTCAACCATCAAATCTCGGTGTTATACTTGTCGGCACAAAATTGAGGTATTTTTTGTTTTGTTTTGTTTTTTTTTTAAATTCTGAAAGGTTTTAGCTTGATTGTCATTGAAGAATCTGTTTTTTTGTTA
Source organism: Diospyros lotus (assembly GCF_014633365.1). Lineage (NCBI taxonomy): Eukaryota > Viridiplantae > Streptophyta > Magnoliopsida > Ericales > Ebenaceae > Diospyros > Diospyros lotus. Next base: position 30,688,434 of record NC_068345.1, read on the forward strand.
ATATGAAAGCTTAATGAAGAAGAAGATATTGAAGGTGTGCATGAGAAAATGATAAGGAAGAAGACTTTGAACTTAGTTTTGATGAGGATTTAGAAACAGGTTTAATTTTAACCTTTGAAGATTTGAAACAATGCTTCCTCTTGATGTTTTGTTATGTTAGGATGATTTAAATATTACTCGTGGTTTGTTGTGTTTGCAAATTATAGGTCATTTTATGAATTTTCTCGTGTTGAAACTTGAATTTGAAACAATGCTTTTTGTCAATGTTTTAGACATCTAGTACTTTTTGAAATAATATTAGTTGTTTTTATTGTAATATAGTGTTTGGTTATTTGTTATTTATGATTTTATAAGTTTAGATTTATTTCTTTACAGTTTATAGGTATATACTCAAAATAATTAATGTATAACAGAGTTTTAAAAAATGTGCACCTTGCTTCTTGCTCCTGGGCTTCAAGTATTCTTGCACCTCAGTGTGCATTGTGGCTTTGACAACCATGCTTGTATGTCATATATCCTGGAATCAATGAGGTCTCTACATAGGACTTACTAGAACCACTCAATTCTGGAATCAAGGAAGTTAATTGTGCCACAGTAGTTTTTCTGGTTTCCTATCTAATAAAAAGGTGGTTTATTTGTTGCATTTGAATGATTCATGCTTTGGCTATATTAGGGCACATTTGAATGATTCACCATAGTTATTCAGATATCAGTATCCAGTCAGTGGACGGTTTGCATGACTTGAGAGAATAAAATGTAAGATGAGATAGAGTAAACATTTTTTTTATTGTTAATGATTTTATAAATCCACTGTTCAGATTTGATATTTTCCATATATAAACCGTTTTCAATATCCTTGCTTTAGATGGTAGTCAAAATTTTCTCCCAATTGATTGGCAGTGAATTCGATCATTTTTGTACACAAGGTGCCAAGTAGTATTAGACATACCTCTTGTTATTTAACTCTCAGTAGTAGGTGGAGAACATCTCAAAAATGATATTGGTCCAATTCTTATGTGGACGATGGAAATATGTTCTTGGATGTCTTGGTTTTATTTATGCCCATGTGGCAGGGGCTCTAAAAGGTTGTGTATGTATGGGAAGCTAGAATGAAAGTGGTGTAGGTGTGTGAAGTTGTTGGAAGAGACCCAAAAACGAAGATAGTTGTTGTGTCTTGAGCAGCAATCTTGATCACCTTGATTGAGTGGTCATCCATTTCCCCGATTTGGCCAAATGTCATAGGGTAACATGTAGTTCTACATTGTAGACAGTGTGCAGTGGATTTTTTATGCTTGAGAGTCTGCTGTTTTGGGCAAGATATCTCCAATTTCTTCTCTTGTTTGGTTTCCACCATTGTTGGTGATGGTCACTAGAATTATAGCACACTCCAAGAAGGGGTTGTTGGTGATACTTGATGATTTGTGCACTTAATTGAATGGTTACTTTCATCAGTTTGCAGAGCATTTTTTGTTATTGATTTGTGTCATTTGTTTTTTAGGAGATGCTGCTATGATACTCTTAGTAGCAGACAATAACATGGTTTGCTGCTAAACAGTCTTACTATATCTAATGCTTAAAACCAATTTGTTTGTCTTGGATTCAATAAATTTAGCTTTGGATTAGTGGGCTTACGCTAGATTCAAATAGTGAGTCTTGCAACCAAATCAGTCTTGGTTGCTATGGGCTTGTGCCGTCTTAATTCAATTCACTTCAATTTAGCAGTTTGTGCGTATTGTGGATATGTGAAAAAAGGCATTCATTCTAGTGTATGAGACTCCCGCTAGGGTCTGGGGAGTTCTGTTTGTGCATGTATTTGTGTAAACTGAGCATATGTGTATATATTATTGCTGATAGTCAAATTAGCTTCAGGGCCTGCAAGTCATATATTGGATAATCATTTCTCTACCCCAATTGAAATGCAGGATGATGGAATCAGGTTTGCTTTCAAAGGAGGTGGCAAGTAAGGTTTTCCAGATGAAGCAGAAAAAGAACCAGCAGCAGAAGCTTAGTTCACCGATGAAAACTGTTGCCAATAATGTAAAGACAAGCTCTCACTCTGTCACTGTGAAGAGAAAGGCCCAATCCTCCCCAGCTTCTTCGCAGAAGAAGAAGACACCTCCCAGCTCCACAGTTGCATCGAAGCAATCCAAGAAGCGCAAAGTTGAGGAAAGCGATTCTGCAACCAACTCAGACGATGACTTTGTTTTGGCTAAGCGAGTAACCAAGAAACAAAAAGCTGCCTAGTTTAGAAAGATTCCTCTTTTCATTCTCTTGGTTATGTTATTGTTGTCACCATTAGAGATCAAAGCTGAACTTCTTTCAACTCTGATTTAAACTGTTGTTATTAGTTTGTATATTGTGTTTTAGCAGTGCCTATGAATCCCAGTTTCACTCGTCATTGTGGTTTTTCCTGGAAAAGTTGCTTGAACTTGTTTGATCATGCAAAACTTTTCTGTCTGTACATGGCATTGCCCCTCTTATTTTTCTTTTTCGACATTTTTATAGCAGTTGAATAACAGCTGACCAATTTTATTTTGAAATCATCTATAATCCAAGCAATAAGAAAGAAGAATGTAATATCTAGAAACTCGGGGGTGGGCTGTAATACTACATAACTTGTGGACCGTTAGTGTAATTTTTTCCACTACTGTTTTTCATGTTCTAAAGTACCCTATGAAATTAGCCCGAATGGCTTGCTCTCTAAGGAATTTATAAAGATTACGGGGTAGGGCATAACTGGTAATTCAGAAACGAAGTCTGGAAGCAGGGGGCGTGAGTGTTGAGCAACGAATTCAAAAGTAGGAAGAGTAGAAAGAAGAGGCAATTGGGGCAGTTGTTCCCTGTCTTTTAAGGGGTCAAAATTACCAAAATGGGCAGCTGAGAATGCGGCTGGCCTGGCACTGGGTTTTGTTCAAACAAAAACTCAAGAAGACATCCATAGAATGAAAAGGGAAAATGGTCAAAATAATGAAGCCGCTCTTGTTTTAATAGAATCAAATGGAAACACATCTAATTCTAAAAGGCAAGAACCTGTTCTCCTTGTTATTTTTAAATCGTTTTTAGTTTTTTAAAATAGTAAAATATGTTTATTTTCTTATTTTTAAAAACTTATTTTTTTCTAATATTTTATTTTCTTCCACCTGTACCAAACTTGTTATTTTAATTTATATATTGAATGTTGATTAAAGTTTTTCTTTTTTTAAATATAAGAGAGAACATAAGAGTTAAAATAAATTTCAATTTTTTGGGTAGCATTTGTTAAAATGAGCGAGCTAAGGTTGTATCAAAATATAGTTTTGAATACTTTTCGAATCAAGATAATACCAGAAAATATTTTAATATTTCTATCAAATTATTTTTTAATTTTTTTATAATTCATTGAGAATTGTATATTTTATTTCTATATGTTTGTTAAATGCATATGATAAATACTGAAATAAAGATTTTTTTTATCAAAATATCTTTATTACGGTTGTTGTCAAAAATATAATGATTAAAATTTATGAAGTGGGGTCCACTCAATCTCGGTGTCAGGTGAAATTAGGTTGTTGTAACAGAAGTTACCTCAAGGGAGTTCCCCGCTAGGATGCTTGCCGCAAGGATTTCACCACGAGTTCTTTTGTCACAAGGTCTTCGCCTACAAGCTTTTTTGCCACAAGACTTCGCTATTAGTTTTTTTGCCACAAGTCTTTGCCACTAGTCTTTTCGTCGCAAGCCTTCGCCGCTAGTCTTCGCCACTATCTCTTTCGTCACAAGGTTTTGCCACTAACTCTTTTGCAACAAGGTTTTGCTTTTGCCACAAGGCTTAGTCGCAAGATTTTACCTTCGCCGCTAGTCTTCGCCACTATCTGTTTCGTCACAAGACTTTGTCACTACCTCTTTTACAACAAGGTTTTGCCTTTGCCACAAGGCTTAGTCGCAAGGTTTTACCTTCGCCGCAAGGTTTTGCCTTCGCCGTTAAGTCTCACCGCAAGGTTTTGCTTTCGCCGCTAGAATTTGACCATGTTGATGCTCAGAAAATGGGTTAGAAGGCTCACGAGAATCCTCCCCTGCAAAGACCCTCCGATGCTAAAGTCAATTTCGGATTCCAATGACTATTCATGAAAACAGTAAAGATGCATTCAAAGTGTTTAAATTTTACCGAAATTGAAAGTCCTTTTCATTGTCTTGTAGCTAGGTATTTATAAGGAATGACTTTCAAGAATAGCTAGTGTTGACACGTGGCAGTTTCTGAATGAGGCCAGTCTTAACGAAAGAATGAAGGGCGATTACCACGAAGCCACCGCGAGGCTGGCCCTCGCGGCCAGCCCTTGCTGTGAGACAGCTCGGGGCAAGTTGCTGCGAGACTAGCACTTGCTGCCAACTTACGACTAGTACCTGCTGGCCTCGAGGCTTGTCCATCCATGAGGTAGCTCACAGCCAGCCTTACCGCGAGGCGGGCCCTCGCAGCTAACTTTCTTCAAAAGGATTTTATTTTATTTTTTAAAAAATTCCTCATTTTTCCTACCAATTTTTCATGGCACACACAATTATCAAATTCATTCAAAATTGTATGTTAACATCAATAATAAATTTATAATTAAAATAGTATTTTATCATTAATGTGAATTGTCAAAAAAATAAAAATAGTATTTTATTTGCTAAATCCAAGTTCAAAAATAGATTCTAAAAAGCTTCAGAAAGTAGAAATAATTATTGGTTGAATTACAGTAATTCTACTTAAATAATTAAAAATTACAAAAACATATTTTCAAATTAGATAATAAAATATAAAATTAAATAAAATAATTTAAAAAATAAGTGAAAAGAATCTGCGAGGACGATGAAGGAAATGGGAGATCTGCGAGCAGGGTTGCTAGATAGTAAAGTCAAGGGGGAAGACCAACGATCATCAAATGATGAAGCAAAAGGGAAAGAGAGACCAACAATGGTTGAACAATTCAATGGTGAGGAAGATCGGTGAGCAGGGGTTATCGAACGGTGAAGTAGTGGTCATTGGATGGTGAAACGAATGGGAAAAGGAAACCAACGGTGGCTAGATGGTTCGGTGGTGAAGAAGATCGATGAACAGAGGTTGTCGGACAGTTCGATGGTGAGAAAGATTAGTGGCTAGACAGTTCGGTGGCGAGAAAGAAAATGAAGGTGAGAAAAAAAATAGCGAAGGCTTTTTATACAAAGGGCATATGCGTATTTGGAAGGAGATAAATAAATTTATTTATAAAAAATTAGATAAAAACTCATATGAGAAATTTTTTAAGAATTGTTAGATAAATTTAACAAATATGTTGAAAAGCTAAAAAATTTTGGAATACTTATCATATTTTATATTTTTTACTCTATATATTGATTAACAAATACTAACTTGGATATAACTCAAAGTAATCTTGTAAATAATAATAGTACAAAACGAAAACTAAAATGCAGAAATGGATCACAAGATCTTAGCTACGAATAATACCTTGTCCTTGGAGTTAGGACACTTATTATAAATAATTATAGAACAAGAGGCAAATAATTGATAGCTAATAAGAATTATAAAAATACAAATAAATAAATAACAACTTAAAGAAATAAAAAAGTAATTATATATATATTTTTTAAAAAAAAATCCTATAAGTGTTGCAATATTAGGAGTTTTCTGGTTTCATATAAAATTTTAATTAAAAAAAATGAAATAAATACTTGTTGTTTTGAAAAATACAGTTCAATTTAATGAATTCTCTCACTTACGAAACCTGAAAACTTACCTTATATGATTGATTTATTTCATTTTTATTTTTTATTTAGTAATTTGCCAATTACCCTAAACCCTAGACCACCCCGCGTCTTTACCTTCTTGACACGTGGCGTCAGCCATAGCTCTCCATGGATGTCCCTTATAGGAACCTCTCTGCTCCAAGCATCAACATTCATCTCTCTCTCTCTCTCTCTCTCTAAATTCTCGGTATCTTCTTCTCTCTTTCTCTCTGATCTTTCTTCCGCTGTTTTCTCTCCATATGGCTTTTGCCTGAAACCAACTCCAAGCGATGGCGGCAAAGAAAACAATGAAACAGAGCACAAGTACTTTTAGCCCTGCATCATCAACTTCCTTCGTTGATGAAGAGTTGGAGGTCTGCCACATCCTACTCTCTCTTCCAAATCTAATCCGCCAATTCGACCGATCTCCCTTCACTTGGGGAGCCACGCGCCGGAGATCCGCTGTCGATTCCAAATCATCAGCGTCTTGGCCGCCGCCTCTTCCAAGGCCCTGCCATGGCGAGACCGAGACCGAGACTGAGACTGAGGCAAGACCCCAAGCCAAGGTCGAGGCTATGAGCCCCGCCACTCCCCTCTCCTTCTCGCCCAGCGAATCCGATGAGAAATCCAAACCTCCCCTCAAGAAAATCTCCAAGAAGCGGGTATGTATTTTCTATTCAAATCCTTACTAGTTTCGTCTTCATGGGTTCCGATTTTCTTGGATTTTGACATCTGGGTTTTGGCCCGAAATCAAGTAGAATACCACAAATCCGATTATTTACATTCCATGTTTGTCGGTTTTGCTGATTTTGTTGCAGACGAGAGAGGAGTGGTTGGAGATCATAGACGGGTTAACTCAGCGCCGGGAGTTGCTAAGAGGGGTGAGTTTGTAAATCTGTGATTATGGATTTTGTCAGTTTCTTCAAAATTCTGCCCCCGGTCTGCCAATACATTATCCTGCTTCTGTGCTTCTGTCGTCGTCCTTTTTTGGTAAATTTAACCGAGAAAAGAATAGCTCAACGAGTCCCCATTTTCTCTCATCTCAAATTGAAACAGGAGCTCAACACAGTGACGAGTTACCACAAGAGGCTAATGGCTGAGAATTTGGAGTTGAAAGCAAAGAAACAAGAGGTAATTAACATGCCTATTATAATGATCTCATCATAATTCATAACTTTTCTTTTTCACTTTTCCGAGTTGGCCTCTTGGGTTGTTTATTTTAATTCCTGTTTTTTCATTTGCAGCTTTCTCACTTGGAGACCATCAGAGGCTTCAGTTCTGTGGGTATGGAATTAAGAAGCCAACCGGAGCTCCAATCCGGTTTGGTCGTAAGCCGAGATCACCAACCCCAGATTCACATGATACTCCATCAACGGCGCTTCCCGTTGGATCGGACGGCCAGTGGATCGCAAGCAAGCGAAATCTTTCGGTACCCATGTAGCCAAATCCCTGGGTTCTTGGCGTGCAGCTCCGGATTGGGCATGGTCAACCGTGTGGGGCCGCAAGGCATACCCGATCTCAATGTGGCCGCGGAGGAGACGTGCATGATGGACGCTTCACAGCCGTTGGATCATGGCAGAGCTTTTGCTGATAAGAGGGCCAGAGCGGCTCAAGCTAGGAGGAGAAGGATGATTAAGGTCAAAGAGATGAAGAACTCTCAGTGTCTCCCTCTTGCCAGATGACCATTTTGATTTTTGTTCTTTCTTTCTTTCTTTCTTTTTCATCTCTCCAATGAGAATATTTGCTTACTTGGCATTAGCAATATTAATTAATTAATTGTATGTCAGTTTTAGCTTTGTAGAGAGAATTTCCCTGATTTGGGCATATATTTTTTCTTAACTCTTAATTTTTTTATTCTTCTTCTTTAGGAAATGCAGTTTTTTCCCGAGAAAAAAAAGGAGTTTCCCTGACCCGAATCATTAAAAATCATCTAAGAAAATCTGGAAAAATCCTGTTAAAAGCAAGGACACGAGTAGGTTTCCAAACCTGGCGACGTGGACCTGTACAGAAACAAGTAAAGGAAGAGATGGGCTTATTGGGCCTTGGACTAAAGGAATTAGACTGACTTTTATGTACTGCTGGCCCGGCCCAAACCTGAACGGGCTCGCTCCCTAATGGAGTAATCCCCACCGTCGATCTTGGTGTAAAGCTGTACCCAGTTAACGAACCCTAGTTGCGAAATCATATAAAGGGCAAAGAGGCCCTCTTCTCACCTCCAACTTGTGCTTTTTTAATTGCCTAAGTCTCTCTCTCCCTCTCTATTTTTTATTTGACTTTGAGAAATCTGAATAACTGCAAGTGACGAGGCTAATTGCGGATTATGAGAAGCTCGTTAAATATATATACAAGGCGAGCAATGTTTGTTCCTCATACTTCCATGACTCTGATGCAGATTCGTCTATATTTGCTTTATTTAATATATTTTTAGATAGAGTGTGTTATTTACTTGGAACTTGTTCAGGAAATTCTTGTTCCTCTTTCTTGCTTTTGCACTAAAATTGATTTTGTTTCTGAATATGTGTTTATTTGTTCTGGTACTGTGCATAATATGATGTGTTTCTTATCATCGATCTTCGTATTCGTACGTTTTCAGAGCAGCAAAAAGAAAAGAAACCAATGGTCGTTGATTTTGTTCAAATGTTCCGTCATCGGAACGAAGGATGGCAATTTATTTTGTCAAAAGAACTATAAGAAAAAAAAATGTTATTATGTTTAATATCGTTAATCACTTGTTGAATTTTGCTTTTCTACAATTTGTGGATTTGTGATTGCGCGATGATGTTGTTTTCCTAGGCTATCTTACCATTTAAGATGGAGATCTGAGATGTGAAGAGATTTAAGGCCATGGATAATGTTCTCTGTTTGTTGTTTTATCAGTTTATAACTATTTACAATATATTAACAGTGTTTTAAAACATCGAGCATTGGCCAAGATATTAGCTGATTTAGGTATGAAGATTTGGGCCAGTGGCTAAGTTGAAATAGAGGTTTTAGTTAACGGGAAGTCTTGTTTAAGTAGGTCTTTTCTAGAATTTTTATTTAATTTATTGTTGATTTTAATAAATATGTATATTGTAATTTAATTATTATGGTCCACTGTTTTTATAATTGTATTCGTATAATCATATAAATGAGATTGTTATGTAATTATTATACTCATAAAAAATAGACACCAGCTAATCTATGTCCATGACTGATGTTTTCCGTAAGCTGCATTTTTGTGTAATATATTGTGTCTTTGCATGTTCTTTAGGCACTACCCATAAGACCATAATTCCCTTTTGGTTAGACCTGGAACTTAGAACGTGCAGGAGCACACTTTTGTGTTATTTAAGTAATATGTTCTGATTTTATTTTACATATGACTGGATGATGATAAATTAAAATTCACACTAATAAATCGTAGATTTAATTTTTTTGTCTAGGTAAAGTTTTTAATTTTGATTTATCTTATTTATCGAAATTGAGAGTACGAGCGATAAGAATCGTGCAAAAACGATAATTTTAAGTAATATGTTTTAATTTTTTATATTAGAGGGTGACCTGATGCACGCGTAAAATAAATAAAATAAAAAATTAATTTATTAGGATTTGTCAGTGAAGTTTTGTTTTTATTTTTCAGGACAAGTTTTAAATATAATAAATTTTAATATTATGGTAAAATTGTTTATAAATTTGTTTTAGTTTAAAAAATGTTATTAGTTCAAATCTTTGAACTTAATTTTTATTTGTAAATAAGATATTAGAGATAAAAAAAATTGACAAAGTTCAAAGTATAAAATGTGGTATTTATATGTTTAATAATAATAGATTTTCAACCTTTGAATTCATTTTTAAATATTTATCAAAATAAAAAATAAGAAATTTTGAAAAAAATTAAAATTAAAAGTTAGAAGATAAAAAATAAAAATGCCCGCTTAAAGTCTCCAATAGTTTGCATTAAATAGCACCAAGATAAGATGACTCCATGTGATCAAAAGGTACAAGTGTAAAACTCTGATGTATAGAAATGGTTCAGAGATGTCATTTTAACATTTTTAAGACCTTTCTTATTTTGGAAACTTCAAAAATGTTCAAAAAAAATTCCAAAGTAATTTTGTAATTTTAGAAACGTTTGGGAGCTTCTTTCATAATAAACTTAAAATATTGAAAACACTTTTTTGGTGACCACCCTCTATTAGGAATGGGAGAAATTCCATCTTTATTGAGCATATAATTTATTATTTCTTCTCATTTCTATCTTATGACCTAACCTTAATTCGTCCTAATCTTTTCACTCTTGACTTAACTGTCCTTTTATTGTCATTCATTTTGTCTGTCAATTGCTTGGTGATCGATGTTGAGTGTCGCTATGGATTCACAACTTCGATTGCTTGGTTACTTGGTGTTCAATAATTGCTCATGATGTCACGTTTTTAACTCCAATTGTTTAGTTTTTTCTCATTGCTAATTGCTCGATTGCAAGGTATTGCATCAGTGATACAAATCGAGATTTCTATGCTCATTGCATCCATTTTCATCCTACACAAATTGATTCACAACTTTGTGCTCGGTGCTGCTCTTGATTACCTTGTCCTACTATCGATTGTTTACTCTAATTTAGTGATTCTAATGCTTTTGGTTTCATTGTGATATTTTAATTGCATTGTTATTATCTTCCATTTAAAATGATAGTTTTTAGAATTACTATCCTTGCGTGGTCCCGTGTTACTCGTGTTCTCGATTTCGATAGAGAAAATAAATCGTAGATGAAGACTTTATCTCACTGCCCAAGACAAAGAGTCAAACTCATGACTTATTAATACGAATATCATCTTATTATGATCCAATTATTTGATCTGTGTGACCAAAATAATGATTCTTCTTGCTTAGAGTTGTTGATATGAGATTATCATATCTATATTTATTTGAATATATTATAAAATTTATATTTATATTTATTTGAACACAATGTATTATGTTTATTTATTTTGTCTCGTCTCCTGGGCGGTGGCCTCCAAACAAACCAACAAAGACAGATCATAACGTTTTTCGAGTCATTTTTATAATTTATTCAGATGCATTTTACAAATTACAAAAAATAGTTAAAAATGTGTTTTTAGTGACCGATTAAGGGAAAAAAAAAAAAGAAGATGCAAAATATATTATATATATATATATGCATAATCGGACCACAACAAAAAAGAGGAAGAAGAACAAATTGCCTGTTTGTATGCAAAAGAGGTCCGAGGGAGAAGCAGAGATTAATCAGGAAGAAGACGATGCTGCGTGCTTTGGACGGACAAAACAAAGGAGGAAGAAGACAGAAGGCACTGAAAATCACACAAAGGGGAGAGGGGCAGCTGCCTCTACCTTTTTCATATTAATAGTATTATATATATATATAATGCATCTGCAGAAGCAAGGGGGAGGGAACATTTCTCCCCCCATATCAATTTCACTCTGCGGGCGCATCATTGCGCCTGCACAACCTATCTCCTCAATTTCCTTTTCTTATTTTTAATCCCATCATCTCTTTTTTAATAATTAATTATTTTCTTAATAATATATATATAATAATTTTATATAAAAATTAATTACACTGAAAATATTTTTCATAATATTAGTTATATATGCACTACTAAAATAAAATTGTACATTAACTTTTAACATGTTATTTTTTTCCTTAAAATCTCTTAAATAATTATTTTTTATATTAAAAATTATATTTATAAAAAAAATTCTTATATTTTTTAAATTTACACTTTATTTCGTTTTTTTATTTTTTATTTTTATAATTTTTTTTTTATTTCTATTTCTATACAATCTAAATCTTAACGATTTGTTTTGTAGACCAACAACCGATTGGAGAGCCCAATTTGAAACTTCATCACTACAAATTTATTTGTATCAATCTTTTACATGACCAACTAAAATGTAGTTCTTATTTTATTGTGATTTACAAATCATAGATTCAAGTCAAAAAGTATTCTTTTAACCAAAATATATAAAACCTAATATAACTAAAATTTTTCAAACCCTATTTTTTTCATTTATTTAAACTTTATAAATTCAGTAGAATTTATTTAAAACTTTACAAATTCATTAGAATTTATTTAAACTATACAAATTTTTTTACTAAAATTATAAGAAAATGAAAAAAGTGATTTTAATGTGATTTAATATCATTAAACTCATTTAAATGATTTTTTTGATGTTCATAAAACTCTACGAGAAACTTTGAACCCTAAAAATTCTTTTATTAAAAAAAATAAATAAATAAGTAAATAAGTAATTGTTCGAACTCATATGCTACGTGATCAAAGAATATTGTTCAACCCATAAGAGATATTTCAGCCAATGACCAAATTCTGAAAGATTATGGTGAAAGTTATTAATTTTTTTATAAACATAGTTAAAGCTATTTAATCAAAAAAAATAATAATAAAACGTTACAAACTCTCAAAACTGAAATCTATTATGTTATGTTTATTTATTTAAATAAAATATTTTGAATAAATTTATTTAGATTCATAAAACTGTACAAGTTCATTTTTAATATCTATTACAACCCTGCAAACTCTTTTGGCAAAAATAAACTTCTATAGGGTCAAATAGATTGACAGACAAACTTACATAATAGAGGTTAAAAGATTAAAATACTTTCACTCACATTACATTGAAAAAAGTACAATACAATGTGAATGACATTTTAGTCTTTTAACCCCTATTCTGCAAGCCTGGTTATCAATTTGTTTGGTTTTGAAAAAATTTCCTATTTAAACTCTATGTGGCATTGACACTATTTTTTGATAAATGTCACGTTGGCATTATTCCTCTATTCTTTGATTTATTTAAACTCCTTTTAATCTCATTAAAACATTTTATAATGAATTTATTTAAAATTATTGTTGAAGCATTATTTCAGTGATAGTGATTTTTATGGTTAAATTCTACAAATCTTATTGAAGAATAAAAATAAATAATATTTATATTATAAATAATAGGGTATGTATTATATAATATATTCAATATGATATATATATATATAATTTTATAGAAAAATCATTATAAGTCATTAAATAATGAGGACATTAACTACAATTCATTTATGGTTTTTAAACGGTAAATTGAGGATTTTTATAGTTTTGTAAATTTTATAAAAAATAATAAACTATTATGATAAATTAAATAGCCTTGTCATTTTAGATGTATATAATATATGAGTGAGAAAATATATAATAGTTAATCTAATATTAAGTTATTTAGGATATTAATCCATTAATTAGTAGAGATTAAGATCCAAATCCAAAATAGAGCGAGAATTAAGATTTGGGCGATGGCATAAATGCCTCCTTGTGTGACTGATCATAAAAGTTGGTTCTTCCCCTGAGTCCTGCCCCAACAAAGAACGTGATAGAGACGGTAACGCCGCAGATCGGGGAACCGCCACAGAGAAGCCACCGCCGGAAGGATCTTTCGCCGGTAGTCCCATTCAATGTGCTTCGTTTGCTTTTGCTTGCCCCGTTGCACCAAGAAACCCTAGAAATGTTGATCTTCTTGCGCGGAGAACAAATGTCGTCGGATCAAGAAGTGGATATTTCCAGGCACCCAAAACATCATGTCGACAGTTGACTTGGGCTGCAAGTTCGATCTCAGGGCCATTGCACTTGAGGCGTGGAATTGTCGAATACAATCCAAAGCGTTTTGCCGCTCAGAGACCCGGAAACGACATCCCAAATATTTGCCTATGGAAAGATGGTTTTGAATTGGGGCCAGGAGCGAACAAGATCCAAAAATGGCGACCCCGAAGCATTCTCGGACTATTCGAAAGCTTGGTTTCCGAACATAGTTAGGTCTTGTGATGTTAAGTTTCCCATTCGAATTGAAGGCCTTGTGAATTCCTATCGTGCCTTTTCCATCGAGTAATGAACCCCCGGATGAAACAACCAGAGAGATTGTGATCCGTGTCGGAGCCATCTCGAGAGATGAGATTTACACTGCCTTCGAGACTACATACCAAGTTCTTGCTCGGTTCAGAAAGGCTCAACAGTGATTATGGGGAGAACGAGACCAAAGAACTTTTATTATTCTCTTGCTTGATTGATTGGATATATATATAGAACAAACAACATGCTTTTTAAGTATAAATAAATACGATCAAATATGAAAACACGACAATGATAAAGTCGATTGCTTTAACAGGAGGAGGAGGAGGAGGAGCAGAAGAACAACAATAATATTGCAGAAAGAAAGATAAAAGGGAAAATAGGAATTAACAAAAGGAGAAGAAGAGAGACCAATAATAATATTGCCATCAAATTGTCTGGCTTTTTTGGGTTTTGTCTCGAGCAATTAAGCCTCGTTATTCTCTTCGTAGCCCTCCTCGAACTCTCCTTCCTCGTACTCAGCGATGGCATCTTGGTACTGCTGGTACTCAGCCACCAGATCGTTCATGTTGCTCTCTGCCTCCGTGAACTCCATCTCGTCCATCCCTTCCCCGGTGTACCAGTGCAAGAAGGCCTTTCGCCGGAACATCGCCGTGAACTGCTCGCTCACCCTCCGGAACATCTCCTGGATCGACGTGGAGTTCCCCACGAAGGTTGACGCCATCTTCAGCCCAGTTGGTGGGATGTCACAAACGCTTGATTTCACGTTGTTGGGGATCCACTCAACAAAGTACGATGAGTTCTTGTTCTGCACATTCATCATCTGCTCGTCCACCTCCTTGGTGCTCATCTTCCCCCTGAACATGGCGGAGGCTGTAAGGTACCGGCCGTGGCGGGGGTCGGCCGCACACATCATGTTTCTGGCGTCCCACATTTGTTGGGTCAGCTCAGGCACAGAGAGGGATGTGTACTGCTGGGACCTCCGGGAAGTGAGTGGTGCAAACCCCACCATAAAGAAGTGAAGGCGTGGGAATGGGATCAGGTTCACGGCAAGCTTCCGGAGATCGGAGTTCAGCTGGCCGGGGAATCTCAGGCAGCATGTTACCCCACTCATGGTTGCTGAAATCAAGTGGTTCAGGTCACCAACTGCAGAGAACAAATTAAGGTTAATTAGCATATATCCATCCATTCCGAGGCTCCAAATTAAGCTACCTGTATTTCAATTTTACAAGCAGGTCTGAAATATATATATATATCTATATGTATATGCTAATCCTTTAGATGAACATTGGATAAACTCATTAGTTATGCCAATAGCTCACAGGCCGTGCACCGATTAAGTACATTGAAATTCATCTATAGACTCGTCCCAAGAAAATTTGAACCCTAGAAGTTAATAGAGGAGATCATTGTAGCCTCTTATTTATTCAATCTTGGGATTGGGTATTCATTATTGTTACTCACAGTTTGGATTGCTGAGCTTGAGTGTCCGGAAGCAAATGTCATAGAGTGCTTCATTGTCAAGGACCATGCACTCATCGGCATTCTCTACCAACTGGTGGACAGAGAGGGTGGCATTGTAGGGTTCAACCACGGTGTCAGAGACCTTTGGCGAGGGGAAAACAGAGAAGGTGAGCATCATTCTGTCTGGGTATTCCTCCCTTATCTTGGAGATCAAGAGGGTTCCCATTCCCGAACCAGTGCCGCCTCCCAGAGAGTGACACACCTGGAAACCTGCCTCATGAACAACAACAACACACACATCAAGCACTTTGCAGCTGTACTAATATGGCTAAGCTAACCAGGAATTGTTAGTTTCAATTTGTGGAAAACTAGAAAGAAAGAAACTGCCGGTGCAACGGGCACTGAAACAAAGGTGCTGGAAGCCTGGAAGGTAATTAGAATGACAATAACGTGGGGATTGGGGGAAAAGGACCTGTAGGTTTCTGATTACTTTTTAGATTGTAATAAGAAAGAAAGGTTATCTGGCACAACGTGCTCCAAAGTGAGACAAAGACGGCAGAAAATAAGAATGCAAGGACAGATAAGAAGAGAATCTTAATTGGCATTGTCTGGAGCGCACGTGAAGAGTTTTAACGATCGATTATTTTCAGGCTAAGGAAAGAAAATCAGAATCAGAAGGAATCGCTTTTGAGAAATTGGAAGGATTAATTGTTGCAATGATCAAATTTGATTATCAAAATTCACTGCTTGAGGAACCAATTAATATGCCCATGTGATATTGATGTATCAGTTTGGATAACTCCTGCAAATATCATATAATAAATCAAAGGCTTTGAGACACAGAACTTATAAACAGAGGAAATGAAATTTAAACAAACAATTGAATTATCGTATCCAAATTATGCATAAACGGAGTACGAAAGAAACAGTTTGATGATAGCTGATACAGCATTATGTGCGTGCGTGTGTGTGTGTGTGTGTGATTTTATGAATCGATGACGCAAACAGACCTTGCAAACAATCACAATTCTCGGCCTCCTTGCGAACAACATCGAGAACGGAGTCGATCAACTCAGCGCCCTCGGTGTAGTGACCTTTGGCCCAGTTGTTACCGGCGCCGGACTGGCCGAAGACGAAGTTGTCGGGGCGGAAGATCTGGCCGTAGGGGCTGGAGCGGATGCTGTCCATGGTGCCAGGCTCGAGATCCATGAGGACGGCCCGGGGAACAAACCTGCCACCGGCGGCCTCATTGAAGTAGACATTGATCCTCTCGAGCTGGAGGTCGGAGGATCCGTACTTGCCGTCGACCTGAACGCCGTGCTCGTCGCAGATGACCTCCCAGAACTTGGCGCCGATCTGGTTGCCGCATTGGCCGCCCTGAATGTGCAGGATTTCTCTCATAGTTATTGATTGAGGATTCGTAGGAAAGGAGAACTGGAAATTAAGGGCGCAATACAACCGCTAGGAAGGAAGGAAAGAGGATGCACGTTGAAGAAGAAGAAGAGGAAGAGAGAGAGAGAGAGAGAGCGCACTCCTCGCTCGCTGTTTGCATTTATTTTAGGAATGTTGTTTTTAAAACGAACAGCAACCGCGGTGGTTTCACGGATTCTATGCCCGCTATGCTGCCAGCTGGCTTTGGCTCAGCCACGACGCACCCGCTCTCTCTCTCTCCCTCTCCCTCTCTGCCACTTACTATATTTAGCACCACCTCAAAGCCAAGCCCATACATAGCAGGCATCTTTATCCCTGTAATTTTTACTAATTTAGTTTTCTTTTTCTTTTTGGTAACGTGAATTTGATGTCCTTAGCCATTGGATATCCATGGATGAAGAAAGGCAGCCGTTGGATTTTTTGGTGTGGGTGACCGGTTGATCCAGTCCATGGGTAGGGCTAATTTCTGTGGGGTTCTAAACAGAATTACTCATAGGTTGCTTAACTGTCCCAGTTTCGTTCTCTCCCTCCCTCTCTCTCTCTAACCTTTCTTCTCTCCCTGCTCCCTTCTCCTTTCTTCATGGCTGAGCGACGGCGGCGTTCGGCCGGAGCTCGAAATCGCTGGGCGGAGAAGCTATGGAAATACTGTACAACATTGTTAAACGATAAACATCAGAGTCTACATTATATATATATATATATAGACTTTAAAAATAATGTGGTAAAGTTGATGATATCATGCTAAAAATCTGTATTACTCATAATTTCCAATAGTTTCACAATTTAATTATGAATATATAATAATTTTCATGATTTGGTAATGAATGTTTCTATGCTTTTCGAAGAAATTTATGATTTCATAATTAGTAATTTTTAAAATGACATGATAATTTTTTATCATATAATAATTCTTAAAAATATTTCAATAGTTTTGATTTTTTATTAATTTTATAATGATTTTACATTAATTATAGTACAATGTACAATAAAATGAACTAATATATAAAAATACTAATTTTCTAAAAAAAAAAATCTTTTTTTAAAACCAAAATACTCTATTTTTTTGTATACCCTATGGAGGAACCATAATTTATGACATCACAATCTTTAGTTTTGAAATCATAATATCAATTTTCTACAATTACAAACAAATTCTAACTTCTAACATCACAGTCTTTACTTTTTAATATCACAAAAATAAATCCCAATTACTAACACTTATACCCTTTCTTTTGGAATTGCAACGCCCATTTCTACAACTGCAAATATAACCCTTACATTTTAGTATTATGAGAATAATAAACTCTAATTTCAAACATCGTTCCCCCTTTTTTATGGAACCATAATATACCCATTTGAACAACTGCAAAAATAAGTTTTTATCTTGTACCTACCATATGTCTCAATTTTTAGTGTCGCAATGAGATCCCAATTTCTAGCACCACACCGCCGTTTTCCTAGAACTGCAACACCCATTTTTTACAATTACAAAATTAGTCTTTATCTAGTATTACATATCCCACGTTTTAGTACGAGGAGTCGGATCCAATTTCTAACACCAGATCGTCCTTTTTTGGAACCATAATGCTAATTTTCTATGGCCGTAAAAATGATATTTATTTGGGTGTAAAGATGAAATCTGCTTTTCACACATTGTCTCACACGTGGAAGGGGTTAATCACAGTATATGCTAGCGCACTAGATAAGAGATACAGTGTATGGTGCCCACAAGAAGCCATCCTACAAGAGGATAAAACTCTTACATTGCGCCTGTCATGACTCAAAGTTGTATCTTTAGGTACAATTTGCTACCTAAAAACTAATCATGCTATATCCGTGAGGGCGTAAAAATGATATTTATTGGCTCTATGGACATGGTGCAATGGTAAAACATCTAGAGTTTCATATAAAGATTTAAGTCATGCATAAATTATTTTGAATGTCTAATTTTGAGTATATATAAACTATGTCCACGTATGAAAGAAACTGCAACACCCACTTTTTACAATCAGTGCATAGGGTTTTATGCTCCCACATTTTAGCACCGCAAGAATAAAGTTCAATTTCTAGCATCGCACCTGCTTTTCAGAATCGCAACACCCATTTTCTACGATCACAAATAAAACCCTTATCTAATACCACATACCTGTCATTTTAGTTTTAATGCTGCATATCCTATTTTTTAGTACCGTAAAGATAAAACTACAGTTTCTAGGACCACCCCCAATTTTTCATAACAGAGACCAATTTTTTTACAACCGCACAAAAAAAAAAAAAAAACAAACACTTTTCCAATACCACACCATATACCTTACTTTTTAGTACTGCAAGAATAGAATAAATACTAAAAAAATCATGTTATAGTAAGTACAAATATTTTAAATTTGTTTCAATTGTAGTGTATTATTTTAAAATTTTTGGGGTCCTAGTGCATTTTATTGAAAGCAGAAATATATGAAAAAATAAAAAATAAATAAAGAGAAGCCGGCTGCTCAAGGTGGGAGGTTGCTACCTACCTTTACAGGTGGCAGGCTCCAGAGCCTGGTACCAAAGGCTAAATAGTACCAAACTGAAACCATAATCTTTTTCCAGTTTATTGAGATTATCATTTTTGTGTCCTCCCTCGTTATTTATGTAATCAATTTGGACAAAATAAATAAATTACAAATATAAATCTTATCTAAGTTAAGTACCAAACTCGTAATCTACTTATACTA
Source organism: Diospyros lotus (assembly GCF_014633365.1). NCBI lineage: Eukaryota > Viridiplantae > Streptophyta > Magnoliopsida > Ericales > Ebenaceae > Diospyros > Diospyros lotus. The sequence continues at coordinate 30,707,650 of NC_068345.1, forward strand.
ATCTTAACATGTTACTTTTCTATCACTTGACGTCCTAAGTGCACCTCTTTTAATTTTTTGTAATGATGATAGTGTGGACTCTGACATATCGCATTACCAAAATACAACTACACCTCTTCTAAACCTTTCCTTAGCTCGGCTGAACTGAGCTTTTTGACAAAGCCTTATAGCTATTGCTATCCTTTTGCAGCTACCACAGATCCAAATTTAAGAAATCTTAATGCATTCAACACCACAAAATTCCGATTCTTTCTCTTGAAAGAGCTGAGAGAAAAAGCATTAAAATCACAAGTCAGGCTGTTTTTCGAGTTCCGTTGTAAGCAGTTCTGACAAAAGAAAAATCATTGCATCCCAAGCGTTTTGAGCCAACCCAACAGGTTATGAACAATGGTTTTCCTGTATTTACAAAGTCTGATCTCTCAAGGAATAGAACACCAAGGCACTGCTCCTAGCGTTGCTGAAGCTGACTCTCGTTACAGTACTTCTTGAAGTTCAAACATTCTTCCACCAGGAAATCACTGCCAAAGATAGATACCATACGATGATGATGATGTGTATAAGATAACCAAAACGTGAAAAGCAAAACAACCACCTAAAGATAAAAGAGGGAAAAACTCACAACATCCGCTCAGCCATTTCTGACGGTTCCCATCTGGGACTCCATGGGAAATCGGTCAAAAGGGGTGACTTGATGGGCACACCACCAACAGAGCTGAAATGCTATCGAAATAAGAGAAGAAAAGACGAACCTAATCAGTAAATTCATATAATTTCCTTAAAAAGATTTAAGAATTTTGCAAAATGAAAAATATTCCACCCAAAATGTTTTAACAGGTCTGCTGAATTATGGAAAAGATGTTTTCTGAATAAATAATAGCACAGTAATTTGGCATCCAACGGCCCTTGCTATCACCCACCACCAACACTACTAGAATATTGCTACAACCACAGCAACTGTAGCATGACAGTTCAAAAACATTTTTTTGTAATACCAAACATTCATAAACAAAAGAATTAACCGAAATTTAAAACAGAAGAAGAAGAAAGTTCTTAACAGACAAAGATCCTAGAGGGTACTGTTTGCAAAATGTATAGGGGCAACAATATTGTGAGTTTCCCTCCTTTCCATGAAAAGCAGAAGAATGAAAAATCCATAACATCAGCATAAAACAACTTGAAGAGAAAATTGAGATGCTTCAAGTATTCACTGATGAAAAAGTCCCAGCACTTTTTGGCCTGAAAATAGGCATTATAAAATCTCACTTCAAGTTCAGATTCCTGGTATATGACCCACATACGGGTTGTTGATCACTAAGAGGTCGTGCGCAGATCAGGAACCATAAAAGCTCATTCATGAAAGATCTTTGTTTCAGGTAGTCAGAATGTGAAGTTGAGATTTCTTGAGGTGAATTCCTAGAAGCTTTGTTTGCTACGCTACATTAACATGGCAACAATTCCAAAGACCTAGCATGGGCTATCCTAGTCTTGTAATATACCTGATCTAAAAGATTGGCCACTGAGGTGTGTTATCTGGAGTCTTCTATTCCCCCATTGCATACCCATATCCTCAGATATGACAAAGGGCAAGGATGAGAAATACATGTCTGACACCTGTTCCAAACCGGGCACTGGAGCCCTCTAATTTCTAATGATACTTGAAAAAAATAAAGCCTATATTTGATACAAATTCACACTCGATACATGGATAAGAGAGTCATTTTTCCCTCAAGTATTATTTAATTTAATTTCAAGTATATTTTTAAAAATAGTGTCAACTTATTTCTGAATGTCATTCAGGGTATATTGATCATACACCTCCTGAACTTTGGCTATTAGCCCTGTCACCACCTAAACTTCAAAATTAGCCCAATAAGTCCCTAAGCTTTCCAAAATTAGCTAAACACCCCCTTCGTTAGTAACAATGTTAAGTCAATTAACTGTGCACCCCTGAACTTTGGGCTTTTAGCCTAAATCCTAAATTTTATTTTTAGCCAAATCAGTCCCTAAACTTTCCTTAAATGGCCAGGTAACCCCTTGTCATGACCCCAAGGATTCCCAAGGATAGATTAGTAATATGTATTATATGTATTTCTCTTTTAGTTGTATTCTTATGTTGTAGCTGTTAGTACCTTCATTTGTAAAGCCTATAAATAGACAAGTGTAGTTAGAGAATGTATGTTGTTGAATGATATTTGAGTTTTAGACTTTCCGTCTCATCAATTATCTCTCAATTTCCTCTATGATTTCTCTATTCTTCTCTCTCAAATCTGTCTGTTATCTCTCTCTTTCTGCTTTAATTCTCCCTGATCTTCTCATTTCTTATGTTTTCTCCCTTCTTTTCTTCTCTATCTTCCCCAATATCTTCCAATTCCCATTCTAAACCCTAGGTTTAAACCTAGGTATATGACAATTTAGTGTCAGGACTGACGATTCTTGACTATGATTTTGGATTTTTTTTAGCAGTCGAATAAGGAAGGCAAAGCAGATTCAGGTGATTTTCGGTTGTTGAACCAGAAGCTAATACAGAGGCAACTTGTAAGAGGCTTAACCGAGCTGATTAAATCACAGGAAGTTGTGAATTCTGGTGATCGTGGCAACAAGTAGAACTAGGCAAATTCTGGCGATCTCGGCAGCAAGCAGAATCAGGTGACTTCCGACAATCCAGGCAGCGAAACAAGGCCAGGCAATTTCTGGTGATACAGGTGAACTTCCGAGGAGCTGCAACAGAACTGATTGAACTCACAAGAAGCTACAATGGAGTCAATCAAATACTTAGGAGACTGCAACAGAGCAGTTCCTTGGCCAAGCGATTCCACTTGCGACCTCAATTCCGATGGTGGACAACACCAGGATGAAACAGATGGAGTTGCAGTTGCAGTAGGGGCAACGATGATGATGGAGATGCAGATACATATAGGATCTATAGAATCGAGGGTAAAAAAGAAACTGGATGGTGCGGTCAGCCAGTTGCTAGAGGATGTCAGTCACATGTGCGAGGAAGTCGACAATCAGATAAGCGAGCAGATGTAGAGTTTTATGATGATGTTCACGAGGCAAAATTCGATAAGTATTTCTCCTGATTTTCCTCCTAGGGAGAGATCGGATCTAGTCTTACCTGAAAATGGAGCAATCCATAGAGCTTTCGGATCCTCTGAATTTGAGGTAGAATCAGCAATGGTTGGGGAGAACATAGTGGAGATAGCTGAAGGACATCGCCAAGGTGTACAGTCATGGGATGGGAGAAAAGTTGCGCTAACATCAACCAAAAGCTGGACCAAATGGAATTAGCATTGGATCAGTCAATTCCAACTGAGGGACCGTCCATCTGTGTGGATATTAGTGCTGGAGTCCTTCCTCAGATTTTGGACTTACCGAAAATTGAGTAACAATTGGATTTGGAACAAAACATTGATTCATTAGATGTGCTAGTTATGAAGCAGCCAAGCAGGTCGGAGTTGAGAGTGGTGGTGCTTGTGACATCTATTCCAAGTTGGGTCAAGATTGTGACAGTCCACATGCAGTTAAAGAAGTTCCGATTGAACAATTAGGACCTAAACAATCTTATACTGGTTCTAAGGAAACTGCCCATAAGGCTGATGAGATCCCAAGGCTAGGACTTTAAGACCTTTGGGCTCTGAAGTTTAAATCTAGTTGTGGGCTCTGAAGTTTCAGTAATTGATGAAAGGCATAAAATAGATAGAGAGAGCTGGGATTGGATGAAGAGCAGTGGCCAATCGCTGTACATTCTTGGAGACAAGAACTCTTTTAGGAAGGGGGAATTGTCACGACTCCAATGATAGATTAGTAATATGTATTATATGTATTTCTCTTTTAGTTGCACTCTTATGCAGTGGCTGTTAGGACCTTCATTTGTAAAGCCTATAAATAGGCTAGTGTAGTTTGAGAATGTATGTTGTTGAATGATATTTGAATTTCAGACTTTCCCTCTCATCAATTCTCTCTCAATTTCCTCTCTGATTTCTCTATTCATCCCTCTCGATTATATCTGTTCTCTCTCTTTTTCTGCTCTAATTCTCCCTGATCTCTCTCATTTCTTCTATTTTATCCCTTCTTTTATGTTCTATCTTCCCCAATATCTTCCAATTTCTATTCTAATCCCTAGGTTAAACCTAGATACATGACACCCCTACATAAAAACGACATTAATTAAACTAAATTCAGTCAAAATTATCTCTAATATATATTTAATTAAGTTAAATTAAGTCAAATTTAATACAAAACAAAAAATAACATTCAAAAATATCGATTATGGTTAGTTGGAATCCATAATTGATGGTTGCTCTCTCTTTCTTTCTCTCTCTCTCTCTGTTCATTGGAAGTTGGAACCCATTGCATCAATCAAAGATGAAGATTTGTTCATGTTATTTTTTATTTTGTATTAAATTCGACTTAATTTAACTTAATTAAATAGATCATAGGGATAATTTTAACTTAAATTAGTTTAACTAACTTCTTTTCTTATATAGGGTTTTGGTTTTATGGGGCGTGATCTTTTCAAAAAAGTTCATGGACCGATTTGATGAAAAATAAAAGTTTTAAGGGTGTCTAGGCCAAAGACTCAAAGTTCAAAGGGCGTACAGTTAATTTACTTAACGCTGTTAGTAACAGAGGGTGTATCGTGGCTAATTTTGAAAAGTTTAGGGACTAGCTAAACGAATTTTAAAGTTTAGGGAGCGTTCAGGCCAAATGGCCAAAGTTCAAGGGGTATATGGTCAATTTACCCTATTATTAATGTACATTATAATTAACTATTCCCATGCTCACATACCCATAGCTTACTTCAGAGACACATCCTAGTAATTAAGAGTTTATGAATGTTCTGGACATGGAAAAATATCCACTGATACTTAGATTTGAGTCCATTAACATGAATGGTGACAAGATCCTAATTGACCATTTGAATAGATCATAATAAGAACCCAATACATCCTTTTATTGAAATTGAACACATCTGGATTTATTCCTCCCAAGACAATTAAATATGTGGGCATGATGACAAACAAGTCAAAAATGGTGCTTGACATAGACAATTATGACCAAATTATGGTCCTTAATGAGGTATATGAATGAAAACAAATAATCAACAGAACTAGGTAATCAGTTGCACCCGCTACAGAAATTAATTACAAGAGATCATTAATCAGGCATCAAATAGAATATAATACATCCACGTTATTAGATGGTCAGATTCACACACCCTTACCCCATTGGTGGACAGGATCCCAATATTTGAGAGGCTATTCCAATAGTGAAACCCATGGATTAGAGCAATATTTACCAACAACAATAGTTTGATTTTTTTTGTTCGCTTGGTAAATTAGTAATTTCAAATATTCACAATTAAATATTGTTGGTTGTTGTATGCTGAAACCCTTTCTCCAATAGTGACTCATCCATACACCACATTGCTGGAAGTAACCAAGAAGGATGGTTATATCATCTAGAAACATTGATAACAAGAATAATGGATTCAAAATAGTCAATTATGTTGAACACCTTTATCTATTTACAAAGGGGAGGGGGCAGGCCAACATGGCTTTTCAATGCTGATACAAGCACAATCACCAAGAAGAAAGTCAAGTCAATATCTGTTAAGCTCCAATCCATAACAAACTTGTAGAATGAAATTACAGCATAATCATCAACAAACCCATTTAGTACAAATAGCTGCCAACAAAATACACTATTTGACTGGCAAGCTTATGTGCTACAACAAGTATGTAGAGAAGGAAAAAGAGTTGGTAAAAAAGACCAAAAAACAAAAAGAAAAGAAAAAATTATATGATACATCCTTCTTGTTTAAGAAAATGCATAATCACTGGTGGTACAAATATTCATGGGCCATGTTACGGCATGAACCACGTGCTATTAAATCTAAATCTATTGCATATTGCACTTTAGCCAAAACCATAGAAGGGCTATGTGTAGACTTTGAAGAACAAGGAACCATGAGGCGATCAAGCATAAATTATCTTTCACATATGTTATTACCTGGGAACTTTGAAGCACCAGAATTGGTTGTTGCTTTGGGAATTGGAGCGGTAGGGTAAAATGAACCTAGAATTAACCATGCATTCAATCAAAACATCATTTAGAATTAAGGTAATGAGGAACAGAATAGGGCAATGAAATCTATTAAAAGTAAAAAAGAATTAAAGAAAGGGAAGAAAAAAGCATTAATGATTTGGAACTTCGTATAAGAACAAAAAGCCAATCGTGAAGAATCAAGGACAGGGAAACTAATACAAGAAAATTTCTTGAAAAACTCAAAGATGTAGCCTACTAAACATGTTAATGCTATTGGTGCCATTCATTCCCAGGAGCACATAACATTTTTATTAGGAATTGCCTCTAAGGTGCCTCGCAATATATTCCTCGTGCTCTTCATCTATCAATTATAGTTACTTCAAAATAAAAAATAACCATAAGGGATTATCATAATGAGTATGTCTTTTTATCTACATAGAAAATTATCATTCTATTACTGAAAGAAAGTGATTGATATTTCACCCATATGGAAAGGGATGGTAGTTTTCTTCCAATTCTGAAAAAATTGCACAACATTGCTCAAGTGTGGCATGATAGTAAAATACAAGGTAAGAAATCCCAGACCCTTTCTTAAGATAATCATATCAAAATAAATGCTTTTAAATGCATCCAGAGACCAAGAATTGAGATAGTTGATAGATAGAAGTCCTCAGACAAGTCAAGAGTCATTGACACTAATAATGGAAGCGAAAATAGACTTGAAGATCTGGATGGGAAAGAAGGTAATAAATTCATAATCTTAACTCTGAACATGCATGAAAGACAAATCCAAACTCCAAACCCTCTAATCAATTCAATGGAATTTTTTCCCACCGCTCAAGCTGATAGCAAAAGAAGTTGAAAGAACAAAAGGGCATCAAACGAGACATTGCAAAGCAAAAATACAAAAAGCTGTAATTATCCTTCTGAGAAGCCATTATTTGTAAGTGAGATCCCTTCCAACTAAATGATGAAAAGATTGAACACCATTTTGCACCATCTAGGACTGTTGGAAGAATCCTGCAACACAATGACACCAACCCAGTTTTTGAAGACAGATTTATGATAGTTCAAGAACTAGTGCCTCCTTTAGTTTCAAGAGATGTAGACCCAGTCCAAATGTACAAAGATTCATCAATGAGGATTACTTGATTAGGAATTTGAAGTAAAATAGTGCATTTTTTTTTTTTATTATTCTTGATAAAATTATGCTTATTTGCATATAAACAAGATTGATTATAACAAGTAATTCAGATTTTCCCACACTGAAATGTGATCGAGAACATTGATTATCCCTGCTTAGAATCATTCACCCCCCTCAGTTTATTCCTTCTCTGTCCCTGCTATTCCGATTATATTTCTTCTATTTCTACAATTCTCTTCCTAAGCATAAATAATTGCATATAATCATGGTTGTCAAAAGCGCAACTAGGCTCAAGGCTCAGCTGAGGAAGCTATCATGAACCTAGGGCTTAACCTAGGATCAATTGGGAATTGGAAGAATCCGATTCAGCTAAGGCCAAGAACAGAAGGAAATTAGGGGGAGATTTGAAAGAATGAGGGGGAAATTAGAAGAAGTGTTAGGGGGATTAGAAGAACAGAAAAGGAGATGAAGATCAAGAAAAAGGAGAGAATTTGGAGGAGGAGAAATCAGATTTCAATTCATTAATTTCTGGATAATAAAACAAACCCATTACAACAACCTTATATAGGCATATTTGCCTTCTAACAGCCTAGCACATGCTCCCATGTGCTTCTAACCACTTGCTAAAATATCCATAACAAACTATTATATCCTATTACAATAATACCCCTTTATTGCTCATAGGGTCATGACAATTCCCCCTTCTTGAGAGAATTCTTGTCCTCAAGAACTTACCACAAGTAGCCATTGCTCTTCATCCAATTCCAACCTTCTCTATGTGGATCATCCTTCTTTCTTTCTTTCTACTTCTAGGTCTTTTCTTCTTCATTCTTAGGTTTTCAAGATCAATTCCAAGTATAAATTGCCCCAGAATTTCAATAGGGAAAACTTCATCGAGTTTTAGCCTAATACAACCACCCCTGATAATAGCTATCCAATCAAGCTTGGTCTCCAATCTATGGACATGATCAGCCACTTCCGGATTGACATAGCTAGTAGCTGAACCTTGGAGTCCATTGGAAGGACTATCCATGTTCGTGACTTCCATTAGTACTTCATTACTGTCCAATACAAGTAAGGAGAGCAGATCTACAACCATAGTGGTTGTTATTGTATCCTTTAACCCACAACCATGCTCTGTTGCAAAAATATCAATAACAGCCTCGAAATGCAACAATGGAGGATTGTAGACTTGCCTTGAATACTCATACCAAGGCTGTTTGTGAGCATTAACATTAGGAACTGCTGCCACTTCAATTCTAGCCAACGATTTCTCAACCACTGACACATGGCCTCCAACTCGACCTTCTTCCCTAACATGATTTACAGCTAGATTAGGCTGTGTATCACCGGAATCATCAGTTTTTTCTTCTTGTAAAGTGTGACCAACCCCAATCTTCTCATGTACTTGGTGAAGAGGCTTTTCTGGCTCTTTCTTCTACTACTTCCAGAGATCAATAGCATCAAGTGTCTTAGCACTAGTAAGAGTTCTTGAGAGGCTACCAACTAGTTGAGTGCCATCCTCCAATTCCTTTTCCTCACTCTCTTCTTCCATGTACTCTTCTTCCTCTTCTCCTTCTTCCTTAAAGTTGGATTGATCTTGTTGCAGAACCCCAAAAACATCACCCTTGAGAACTTTTTTCCAAAGGAATCAGTGTGTTCCTTTAATTCTTCTTTTGCATCTGTTGTCCTCTCCACCTGATTGTTACCAATTCTCTTTGGATAATGCCATTCACCACCAATACCATTTTCAGTATTGTAGTCATCATTCTTGTCATTGTTGCTAAAATCAAAATACTTCTTTTTATGCACAAAATCTAAAGTAAGGAATGAGTCGCTCTAACATAATCTTGACTTCTCCTTTGGCTACTCCATTTTAAGGAAGTCCTCTTTATTAAAACTTCCATGATAATCCTTAAAAAATTATGCAAGGAAACTATAATAATACTTCTTAGTGAGTATCATTGCAAACTCCTGCAATTGTTCGTGTAGCATCCGACTGAATTCCTTGCTCGATTCATGTTCCACACTTCTTGTTCCCTTGTCCAATTGGCTTAACCCCTTCTCATGTTTCTTCTTGTTTCCAGCTGAATTTGCAGCCTTTTTCTGCTGCCATTAAGGCTCCAATTGCCTCATATTCTTGTCCATGGCTGATTTTTCACAAACCATATACTTCGACGTCCAAGTAGCAAGAGTTCTATACATGATGAATCCGTAAGCTATTCTGCTCTAAATTAGAATCGCCTCAACACAGTCAGCCATCTTCGATTTTCCAGCAAAATGAGCCACCTACTAGTAATAGATCCAATTCCACCTCGGCTCACCTGCTGCAATAGTCTCTTATACTTGCCACAAAGAGCCCCTACTCTTCTTTACCTCCTTCAATTCGAACAAGGTTAATCAGAATTCAAGCCGGAATATTTTCCCCTTTACTCACAACCCAGACTTCAATTGAAATCACTACCTGCAGAAAAGAACCTGAATCACGACTGCAACAGCTGAAGTCTGCTGGTTCCATCGCTGCTGTGAGAACAGTCTTTGATCCCTTTAGAAACAGATAGAACCAATTGGCCGCGTCACCTTTAATTATTAGCCGACACACACCTCCTCTTTCGTTGGAATCAATTCCGAGATTTACCCAGAAATTTCCTTGTTGCGTCTCTGTCTCCAATTCCTAATTCTCTGGAATTGTTGGAATTGCACCAGAAGAATAAACCAAAGGCTAAGGAATTGCTCTAGGAATGGCTGAAACATGTTTTTGATTGGCCTCTGAGATTCACTCGCTCCTTTTCACCTTCAAATTCAAACGAGAGATGATCAGAATTACTGTATTGCCAAAGCAGCCTAGCTTTGTTTTGCCGCCACGATCGCTAGACTTTGCAACTTCTTGTGATATAATTGGCTCAGCTCAACCTCTTACAAATCGCTCGCTCTGTGACACCTTTCGATCTAGAATCACCTGGATTGTTCATCTCCTTTGATCAATTGTGATGCAACCAACGAATTCTCTGGAATTGAGAATCGATGGTTGCAGTAATCTATGAATTGGCTACCAAATTTGTCGAAATTGCTTCGCCCTCCCACTTCGGCCAAGCATCACTCTGCTTCGCCTTCTTCGCCTTCCACGCCTAGCTTGTCAGAATTCACGGCCAAAATCGTTAGCATGTTCCTCCAGTCTCTACGAGTCTCCTCTATATTAGCTTTACTAATTCGCCTTTATCACCCTCTAAGATCAGGTTGGATTCATTGTTCGCACTCACCTAACAACACCAAGGCCTATGGAAATTGTCAAAGCACTTGAACTCGTTTGAATCTCCTGAAAGCATCTTTTAATCGATTCTGGACCTAGTCATCTTATTCTACTTGTCCTAACGTGCTGCTGAGATCACTAGTTTGGAACTGTTCGTCTTCAATTCCGAATAGAGTTACCAACCTCTTAGCTGAGAGTCACTCCTCCACGAGTCAATTACTGAAATTGATTTCACCAGCCTTCAAATGAATCGGAACCACAGCCAGAGATTGACCGCTCTAATACCAATTTGTCATGAACCTAGGGCTTAACCTAAGATCAGTTTGGGAATCGGAAGAATCCGATTCAGCTAAGGCCAAGAACAGAAGGAAATTAGGGGGAGATTTGAAAGAATGAGAGGGGAAATTAAAGAAGTGTTAGGGGGATTAGAAGAACATAAAAGAAGGAGATGGAGATCAAGAAAGAGGAGAGAATTTGGAGGAGGAGAAATCATATTTCAATTCATTAATTTCTAGATGTTAACCTTAGGACTCTTAGATTATACCCTTAGGCGAGAAAACCCACTCATAAACCCTCTCCAACACTCTCGGATGCAGTGTAAATATAAGAACATAAAACATGAACAATAGAAAAGTAAATAATAGAATTGAAAAGATCAAACCAAACAGCATTAGGCACAAATTTATCCTGGTTCGGAATGCCTTTGGCAATCCTACATCCAACCTTCAAACACCCACCAAAGAGCAGCCTTTTATTAGGATGAAACTGATCAGTACAAAACCCAAGCCCTCTCTCAATCCTATCACTCAAGTACAACCCTTGTTCACTCCAAGAAAGCTCAAGAACACAATACACATGCTTCACTTTCTCTAGAACAAAATACTCACAATAGTAACCGAGAACTTGACAAGAGAGATGATCACCTAAACTGCCGCCTTGCCCTCTTATTCATAGAAGAGGTGGAACCCCCCATATAACTAATAACTATAGGGTATTTATAGTTAGACCCCCAAAGTTTTCATTAATTACACTTTGGCTTAAAAAACACTAATTGTCTAATAACTTCCAGCCAAAAGCCATCAACGCTCCACTGATCTTCTAATCAGAAAACTCTAGGCAACCTCAACACTGGATAATGAAATAAACCCATTACAACAACCTTATATAGACATATTTGCCTTCTAACAGCCTAGCACATGCTCCTATGTGCTTCTAATCACTAGCTAAAATATCCCTAACAAACTATTATATCCTATTATAATAATACCCCTTTACTGCTCATAGGGTCATGACAGAAGCCTCTGTCACGACCCCAAGGATCCCCAATGATAGATTAGTAATATGTATTATATGTTTCTCTTTTGGTTGTACTCTTATATTGTAACTGTTAGTACCTTCATTTGTTAAGCCTATAAATAGACTAAGATAGTTAGAGAATGTATATAGTTTAATGATAATTTGAAATCTGATTTCTCTCTCAAATCTGAACTCTCTCGTTCCCTCAGAGTCTCTCTTTTTCTTTATTTGTCTGCAAACCTCCCTCTATTCTTCTTGTTATCTCCCTCTCTTTCAGTCTAATTCTCCTTTCCTAAATTCCTATCATAACCCTAGGTAAACCTTAGATACACAAAAAATTGGTATCAAAGCCAATGCTCCTTGTTGTGATTCCTGCAATTTTGGTAGATAACTTAGGTGATCTTGGTAGCAATGCAAGGCCAGGTGAATTTTGATGACTCTTGATGGAATTGATCGAGTAGTGATTTGTGTGATTCCAGTGAATTCAAGAATTCCAGCGATTTCGATTCATCTCGGCTGTTGAAATCAAAGACCAATCATAACCGAGAGGGAGAAGCAGTTCTCGGCTCGAAATTGCAAGCGGCTTTTGACTTCTCTTGCTCGTTAATTTCCAACACTGATTCAGCTTGAGTTCTGAAGGAGAAGCAGGTGGAATTCTCGGCTATTTAACCTAGGTGACTGCCATGAGGCGATTGATTGTCCTAGGTGATTGTTGTGAGGCAATCGATTATCTAACAAATCTAGGTCAATTCAAGTCGTGAGACGGATTAAGTTTCCATAAGGCCTAGGTGACTGCTAGAAGCCATTCATTCAAAGGCGATTCTAATCCACTATAATTCTAGCGATTCAGAGATGTTCCTTGGCCTTAAGCCTAGTTCTTTTGGATTTGTTCATTGCTAGCCGATCTTTGAAGCTAGCAGTGAACATCGGAGGTTGATCTAGCTTACCTATGGAAGCTGTAATAGAGTTGCGCAGCTGAAGTTTTCCAGAGTAGCAATTCTTGGAAACTATTCAGAGCACATTTTAGGCGCTAATCTAGCTTTCTTCGGTTTTTTCTCTATGGCTAGTGGAACTCAAGGGATGCATTTCGATTCTGAGGCTATGGACAAGGCGTCTAGCCAGTTTCGTGAGGATTTACGTAAATTTGGGATGAATTCAGAAGTTTGATGATGGACCAATACACGATAATGATCGCTAGACAGAATTAGGTTAAATTCTCCGATCTGACAATTTTGGTATCAGAGCACATCTTTAACAAGCAAAGCTCCCTGCGATCCCTACTCCGATGGCGGACAGCACCCGAATGAAGAACTTCAAATCCCAGTTGCAACAATTCAACTCAACGATCTCTAATCTACAAGCTAGGGTGGATTTATTGGAGATTGGATCCAACAAGAATCACAAGGTGATTATCTCGATGGACTGGAAGCTAGAGAGCTTGACGGATGGATTGGAGGAAGTTAGATGGGGCTATCAATCAGCTCCGAGATGAAGTTGGAGGCCAGATCCAGGAACAGCCTATCAGAATTCCTATTCAAACCCTAGGTTAACCCTATGTAAATGACAACCTTGCTCTATATGAAGCATACACCTCACCCTAAGGAGCAAGGGACACACCTTTTGCACCTATGTCATAATTTTTTTCTTTTTAGTTTTCGATGGACCTGTTAAATTCGAAGTAGTAATAACTAGGAAAGGGGAAAAAACAAAGAAATCAGAGAAAACAATACAAAAAACCCTATTAGCTATCTAGTAAGAGCTGCCTCACATCCAAAAAGGGCACACACACTTTGCGCCTCATGTAGGTACAAGCACGTGTGCCTCATGTAGGTACAAGCACTCAAGCCTCTGTGCCTTGAGCCTTTGACATTTATGCATATAATAGGGCATTATGCCTCTTCTATCTATCCCTTCTCTAACATATCTTCAAAAATTGTCCCTTGTCTTCTCCCCTTCCCATTTCTACACTACTACCATAATCCAATATATCCCCCATAAAGAATCACGTCTGCTAACAGTGAACTTCCTCAGCATCTATCCTAGGCAATTCCCCAAGAAAAAACATAGAAAGAAAAGAAAAGAAAAGAAAATCCATGTGCATATAAATTTGGAACAGTACAACCAGGAAAATGCAACAAAGGCAAAAGTGTCATGTACTTACGGTTGAAATAGTAGAATAAAACAGAATTCAGTTAGTGCAGTAGGGGATTGTACACGGTCAAAGCTATGGGGTGTAGTACATAGGCGATTATCAATTTTAGGCAAGAATTTATGTACATGCGGGAAGGCTATAAATTGTTGTCGATCCCTCTGCTGGAAGCATTTGGATTGTTGAATAAATTTTCTCTTATTCCTCCCCACGATTCTCTCTCTCTCATTTTCCTACGAGAATTCTCCTGTTCCCTTGTGATCTCTATCCCAACGAAAGAGGTCAAGATTGAACAATTGCTAGATCCCTTAGTATCTGCCAATTTTGGTATCAAAGCCAATCCTTGGTAGCGGTGATCGAAGGTGACGAATGATGGCTAAAGGAACTAGGATGAAGAACTTGGAGGCTCAAGTGTAACAGTGTGGATCCACGATGAGTGATCTACAAGCTCAAGTGGCTTAGTTGGAGTTAGGATCCAACTGTCATGACCCTAAGGTTTAGCTAGGGTCTAGGAAGGAATTGGGAAGAATTGGGAGAGAAGCGGATAAGAATTGGAGGGAAATATATAGCAGAAATTAAGAGAAAGGGAGGGAAAATAAGGAAGAACTAGAGAGAAAGAGTAAGGAGGGAAATATGAATTCACTAAATCATTCCAACATACATTTTTCTACATGCTATGGCCTATTTATAGGCTGTTCAACTGATAGAATATTGTAGAACAGCACCCATGTGCACTTTAACAAAATGAATAGCATCTCCTAACCAACAATTGTAACTAATGGCAGCATTGCCCCTCTAATTCCTCTTGGGTCATGACAATTCCCCCTCCTTGAAAGGTTTCTTGTCCCCAAGAAACTTATTATCATTGAACCATTGTTATTCATCCGATGCTCATCTTCACCAAATGGTTTCTTCTTTGCCTTTTCTTGTTCTCCTCTTGTATTACCCTTTTATTTTGCTTTCTCTTTCCTTCTTCCTTAATAGAACTACGACTAGCGGTAAGCCCAAGTCCAGCCATCCACCTCTTCCTTATTGCCATTGAAAATGGTTCTAATGGAGCTGTCAATCCTGTAACCATCTCATTTTAGTCATAAGAAGAAATTTAAACTTCTCTTTAAGCAAACCAACCCTTTTTGCAGTTGTTATCTTGTTTTGTGTGCCCGTGCCAAAGACATACGTATGAGATGTTCCAAACAAGGTGCCCGGTGCAATCCTTTCCTCCTCCTCCTCAAGTACTTGGTAAAGAGGCTTTTCAAGCTCTTTCCTCTACTGCTTCCGGAGATCAATAAGATCAGTAAGGTTGTCCTCCTTCCTTGCAGCTAC